>NW_021703778.1:172024202-172211288 GCF_005190385.1 Monodon monoceros | reverse complement strand
CTCTGCATTCTCTACAGCGAACCATCCCAGCTCTGCATTCTCTACAGTGAACCATCCCAGCTCTGCATTCTCTACAGCGGAGCTCTTCAGGTCGGGCCTGCTGGAATAAACCTGTTCCATAACTTCCTCACCATCGTGAGTTAATTTTGGACCAGTCTGGGGTAGCAAGGAAGCAGGGTTAAGGACATTACAGGGCATCAGATCCACAGACGGGTTGTCTAGAAGCATGGCTTGGACTTGGAGGGTTCGACCAGGGGATAACCAATCTGCCCCCCTTTCCTTTAAGAGGCGTTGGAAGTGGTGCGGGGTCCAGATGGTCAGGAGCTGCCCACGGGTTAATTTGTCAGCCTCTGTGAGGAGCTGAGAAGTAGCCGCAAAGCCCCCGTAAGCATGGGAGCCATCCTTTAGTGGTTTGGTCCATCTGCTTAGAAAAAATAAGCTACCACCTGGGTCCGAGGTCCCCGTTTTTTGTGAAGCTCCCCTGGGGCAGTTTCTCCTCTCTCAAGTACATATAGATGGGTGAGGCAGCTCAGGTCGGGTGAAGCTAATGCGGGGGCTCCCATGAGATGGCTTTTCAGTTCCAGGAATGCCTGGTCACAGCTGGGGGTCCGCTCAAAAGGGTCAAGGTCCTTCCCTTTTAATTGTTCATACAAGGGCTTAGCAATTAAGCCAAAGTTGGGAATCCACGTGCAGCAGAACCCAGCCATCCCCAGGAAATGCTGGAGCTGTTTTCTCGTACTAGGAGGTGCTGTTGCAGGAAGCAGAGTCGGGCATGAGAGGATGGTCACATCCCAGGTCTCAGGCGAGTCCCTGGGATGGGCTGCCAAGTGTGGGTTCTTGGCTTCACTCAGGAAAGAATTCAAGAGCTGAGACAGGAGATAGATGGGCTCCAGCCTAGACATTTACAATGGCCTCCTGTTCACACGTCCTGGGGTGAGAAGAGATGGGCTCCAGCCCGGACATTCACTACCAGCCCCCTATTCACATTTCCTGAGGCAAGAGACAAATGGGCTCAGGGCTGCGTATTTATAACTGGACTCCTGTCTACATTTCGAGATCTGCACTTCGATATAAGAAACAACAGGAATAGGGTAGATAACTGGACATTGGACACTTTTATGGCCGGGACAGAGAGGGGATAAACCCTGTTAAAAGGTCAAGAGTTCATACATTTCCCATCCTCATGGCAAGGGAGACACTACACATGCACAAAAGGCTTCCCAGGGTCAAAAAGGCAGAGGAAGCCAGACCACAGTGAGTCTTACTATCTTCCTCCCAGAAGCCTTTGGGATAAAATCTATCTTGCCTGAGGGATGCATGCGCACACAGGGGAGGGTCCTGAGACAGATTACCCATGGGGTCAAAACAATACAATTGGCCAGGAAGAAGACAAAGACATGGAAGACTGCCCCCTTATGAAGGATTTAAACTTCCCAGTGGTGCTGTCACGACTCTTTCGCTGAGTTTGCCTGTGTGTCTTTCCACATGTACTCTGCTTTTCTAATAAACACTTATATTTTCTTCTATACCTTCTGTCTCCTTATCAGAGTCCTCCTTTCAAGGTAGACAAAGGACTGGGGGCTTAGGTTCTAGCCTCTGACCCCGTGGGCCAGCATTTAAGATCCTGGTTTCCAGCCAGGTGACCTGGGTTTGATTCCCCGTCAGGGAACTAAGGTCTTGCTTCCAGTCGCTGCTTACTGCAAGCTAACGCACACTGCTGCATGCATCTGAAATCAGAGTGAGCCATAATAAAGTGAAAGCAGGTTTATTCAAGGAGATACACGCTCCATAGACAGAGTGTGGGCCATCTCAGAAGGTGAGAGGCGTCAGGGTATGGGGTGGTCAGTTTTTATAAGAGTGGGTAATTTCATAGGCTAATGAGTGGGAGGGTTTTTCCAACTCTTTGGGGGAAGGGGGTGGGGATTTCCAGGAATTGGGCACTGCCCACTCTTTGGCCTTTTATGGTCATCATTGGAACGATGGTCATGGCACCTGTGGGTGTGTCATTTAGCGTGCTGATGTGTTACAATGAGCGTATACTGAGGCTCAAGGTCTAGTGGAAGTCAGTTGTCCACTATCTTGGACCTAGTTAGTTCTAACCAGTTCATGTCGTGTCCTCAACAGCTATGTCACTCTTTTAAAGGCTGTGCCCTGCTCCCTTCCTGTCTTAGTGCCATCCAGCAAATCACTTCTTTCCTCCTCTTAGATAGTGCCCTGTGCCCCTTTCCTACTATAAATCCTAAGTATTTTACCTGCTGGAGGGAGATCCGGGCTTTTTCCTTTGAAACTTCATATCTTCTCTCAGCCAGATGATTTAAGGTGTTAACGGTGTTATGGTCAGAAAGCTCTTTGGTGGGGTGGTCATCAGAATGTCATCCACATATTGAAGTATGGTTCCCTGTTCTAGCTCAAGGTCACCAAGATCCTCAGCTAAAACCTTTCCAAAAAGGGTGGGGGAGTTTTTCAATCCCTGTGGCAGAACCTCCAGTACAATTATTTTCTTACGCTGTTGGGATCCTGCCATTCAAATGCAAAAATGTATTGAGATTCTGAGGCTAGGGGTACCCAAAACAAGGCTAAATCTAACACTGAGTACCAGATCCTCTCAGTTTATGGTGGAAAGCAAGGTGTAAGGGTCAGGCACCATTGGGTGAATCTCCTCAGTAGCTTCATTTACAGCCCGAGGTCCTGAACTAGCAGGTATGTCCCATTTGGTTTTTGTACCAGCAGAATAAGGGT
The DNA here is from genome assembly GCF_005190385.1 of Monodon monoceros. Classification (NCBI taxonomy): domain Eukaryota; kingdom Metazoa; phylum Chordata; class Mammalia; order Artiodactyla; family Monodontidae; genus Monodon; species Monodon monoceros. Next base: position 172,208,549 of record NW_021703778.1, on the reverse strand, counting down.
GTTGCAAGGGGACTGGCAGGGTCTAAGGAGCCCTTGCTTGAGTAGGTTTTCGATTATAGGCTTAATGCCTGCTAGGGCTTCCCTGCTTGAGGGGCATTGCTTTTTATATAGGGGATTGTAGCCAGGTTGCAGCTTGACTATGACCAGTGGTGCCCTCCTGGCTCTGCCCACGGGGCCCATACTAAGGGATTAACGCCCTCAAGGTTCATTGGGACATTATTCTCTGGAGAGGGCGGTAGCACTAGGATTGCAGAATGGAAGGGAGTCTTACGTATTTCAGTGGTAAGGTTTTTGTCTCTGAGATAAATTGTATCTCCCAATTCCTACTAGGGGAAATGGGCATTCTGAGAGAGAGTGAGATAAGAAAGAGTGAGGTAACATTCTCCCTTCCAAATTGCACCCAAGGGACTCTAAATAAAGTCATGCTCCTGGGGCTTCCCTTCCACTCCCATTATCCTAAATTTATCTTCAGTCATTCTGTCTGGTTGGGTGTTCAAGACCGAGTAGGTGGCCCCTGTGTCGACTAGAAAGTCAACCTTTTTATCCCCTGTGGTCAGGGTCAGCTGAGGCTTCTCCGAGGAGCCCCTGGGCTCTTTCAGTCCTCCTCTTCTTTCATGTGTGTGACCAGCAAGTATGGGCCAAGAGATGGCAGTCCACTTAGCTTCCTTCTTGGGTGTTTGGGGCATTCCGCCCGCCCTCCAGTGGCCCTGCTCCAGGCGGTGTGCACACTGATTGGCTGTGAGCCCTTCTCTCCACCGTGGGTGTGGTCTTCGAAATCCAGGATGACTCACCGATGTTACAGGGTCCCTAGTGGGGGGACCGGGGGATGGCTCTCAACCCTGGGAAGCAGATTGACCCTGAATCGCTAAAGCTAGAATACTGGCAGCCTGTTCAGTTCATCTATCTTCCTTTGCATCCACCTCCAGATCCTGGTTTTGAACACCCAAAATGCTGATGAAAGCCGATGGGGCAAGGGGTCCCTGGAGAAAGAGAACCAGGCATGGCTTTCTTGACACAAGAGAAGTCATTTTTGACAGAAGCCATTTCGGGATCTAGGCCTGGCCACAGTGCTTGCCCTCGAGCAGGTCTCAGTAATCAGTGATCTTAAGGGAAGTGAGGGAATGCAGGAACACAGGAAAAGCAGCTAAGAAACAATAGTTCAATGTTAAAGCAGAGTCCTGGTTCTTCCTCCACGGATTTACATAACAATCTGATAAAGTCTTTTTAAAAAAAATATTTTATTTATTTATTTATTTGTTTATTTAGCTGCTCCGGGTCTTGGTTGCAACACTTGGGATATTCGTTGTGGCATGTGGGATCTTTTATTTGTGGCATGAAGGATCTTTTAGTTGTGGCATGTGGGATCTAGTTCCCTGATCGTGGATCAAACCCGGGTCCCCTGCATTGGGAGCGCGGAGTCTTCGCCACTGGACCACCAGGGAATTCCTGAACTTTGCCCCAATTCTATGTCGAATTCTGTGCTCCAGTTCTGCTGTTCAAGAAGACACTGCTTTGGGAGAGATCCCTGGTGCTCTCCTTACTTGCTGCAAGTGATAAATCCTCCCTTCTCCCAATCTTTGCCTTGGCTGTGTCTTTTGGCTCGACACCCCCAAGAGGCGAATCCAGCTATCGGGTAACACTGACTCCACTAGCCGGGAACTGGGTGTGATGGGCCCTGTCTCCAACTTCTGTAATTTTCTCCTAATGTCTGGGGTGCTCTGGGAAATGAAATGGGACTTCAGAATGGCCTGCCCTTCACTGACTTCCGTTCACATTTGTACACATCCAGAGGCATTCATTTAGGCACCCAAGAAAGGCCGAGGCAGGCTTCCCTGGTGGCGCAGTGGTTGAGAGTCCACCTGCCAATGCAGGGGACATGGGTTCGTGCCCCGGTCCAGGAGGATCCCACATGCCGCAGAGCGGCTGGGCCCGTGAACCATGGCCGCTGAGCCTGCGCGTCCGGGGCCTGTGCTCTGCAATGGGAGAGGCCACAACAGTGAGAGGCCCGCGTACCGCAAAAAAAAAAAAGAAAGGCCGAGGGATTTTCCTTCAGTGCCTGGTTGATTTCCTCCACCCTACTCCAATTTATGGGCTTCCTCCCTGCCGATTCAGTGTCCTTAATAATCAAATCCCTGGGCTTCCCTGGTGGAGCAGTGGTTAAGAATCTGCCTGCCAATGCAGGGGACACAGGTTCGGGCCCTGGTCTGGGAAGATCCCACATGCCACGGAGCAACTAAGCCTGTGCGCCACAACTACTGAGCCCACGTGCCATAACTACTGAAGCCCACATGCCTAGAGCCCGTGCACCGCAACAAAGACCCACGCAGTCAAAAATAAAGTAAATAATAATAAAGAAAGAATCAAAGCCCTGAAATGTGTGAGGTGCTGCCAACTGTTTTCCTCTTGATGGTCCAACCCAGGGTCCTATTGGGAATAGCTTGGATTCAAGGCTGGTATACAGTGTGTCCTGCATTATTTTGATTAATTAACTTCCTCCCTCACATTAGGTATAATCATTGGCTTTTCTCCCCCAGAGAATAAAATGTTTCAGAGGGTTTGGACATCCACCCAAGTGGGGAAATGGGTATGGAATATTCCCTGGACTAAATTAAGAATTCCCTTGGGGTCTTCCCTCAAACCCTTGAATTGATCCTTCCAGCTATACAGATCTGAGGAAGAGGAGGGTACATACATGGTGGTCAGTCCACTTGCTCCACTGGGGACCTCCTGAAGGAGGAATAGCTTATTGATTCCAGAGGGCTTGTACTGAACCACACTGTGAGTGGGTGTTGGACTAGTCTCCAAGGGAGGACTGAGAGATGGAGGTGGGAGAATCGGGGGGGAGGGTGCGCACCAATTTTTCAGTTGAACCTCTAGAGCTGGTGGGGTTTTTTGTTCTGTTTTGGTTTTGGCCACACTGCATGGCTTGCGGGATCTTAGTTACCATGACCAGGGATTGAACCCGAACCCTTGGCAGCGAAAGTGCAGAGTCCTAACTGCTGGACCGCCAGGGAATTCCCCCAAAATGGTATTATAATTTAGAGAGCCATTAGTTGGACAACTCTCTCCATACACCAGTTTATATTGGGGTCACGTGGTATTGCAAAAGAAAATAAGCTGTTTCTTTGTTAGCAGGTGGTACTTGAAGAATTTCCAATGATGAAGGATGTACTGTAGCAGTGATTTTGCTTGGATAGCGGCTTGGTTACCCATACTGGGGAGTCCTTATTTCTAATCTGTTTTCAACTCTCCAGTAGCCTCCTCCTAGGCTTGGTAGCAGTGCAGGTCCCATAAGATCTGGCCCACACCAATTGGTCTAGGCGCTCTGACTGAAATCTGAACGAATTTTTGCAGTGGCTGGAAGGGGAGATGCTGTCTAAGAGGGTCTTGGTTATGAGGTCCCCTCTTAGACGTCTTAGATGTTCCTGGACCCTCTGTGGGACTAGAGGAGATACCCGATGTAGGTGGGTGCTTTCAGTGAGCAGTTCCTGGATAGGGTGAGGGGGGAGTGGGAAATAAGTGCTTTCTAATCAAATAAATTGCCCAAGAGACCCTCTCTGGCAGTCAAGGAGGCTTGTTCAAAAAGGGCTTAGCCTTGCTTGGTTAGAGGTAATTGGGAAGGGAGGCCGAATGCCCACTTGGTATACATCCAATTTTTTATACTCTCAGCTACTAGGACCCAAGGACTTTGAATGACTTTGGGGTTCCTCTTCTTCCTTCTCCAGCCAGGCAAACTGATTGCTCTGAAATCTGGCAAAAAGATGATTTTTTAAAGGTTCGTGTTTCAGAGGAGGGACCCCTAAGGATTTGTGATGGAGAGTGGTGGGGAGATATCTACCGACAGAGACGTGTACCCTGCCCCAGGATGGCAAATTGGGGCAAGACCAAGAAACACAAAAGATGTGCTCTTGGATTTTTGACTGTACCTTAGAGGTGGGAACGCTGCAAGGGTTGGGGCTGTGAGTGTTTTACAGTGTGCATTCTTACATGGACATTTGCTTCCGGTCAGCAGCACGCCTAGTGTTCATCTACCCCGGTCTGTGACCAACTTATCCTTTCATGGGAGTCTTCCAGTGGCAAGCACCTTAGTGGCCTTTAAGTGCTCGATCCATGCCCACAGTTGCGGCGAGGATTTCCAAGAGCATTAGGACAGACAAGACCACATAGAACAGAGATTGAAGCTTCACTCGTATCAAGAACAGAGACTAGGGCTTATGTCATACCCACAGAACAAAGAGATGTTCTTACCTTGCAGTGGTCTCCAGAGGGCTTCCCATTCTGTCCAGTCCTCTTGCTGGGAACCAGTGCAACTAGATAGCCAACTGTTCAATCTCACCCCACCTACCAGAGGATTGGCTCAATTCAGACAACCAACTGCCTCGTCCAGTCCTCTAGACAGAGGTCTGGCTCCAGCCAGACAGCCAGGATACTTTCCCTTAACCAGCAACCCTTACAACCAACCTCAACTTTATCGGCCAAAGGGGGATCAGTGCCCCCTGTATTGGGCGTCCCCTGGACATTACCCCAATCTATAGCAAGTCTCCTTGCTGTAGAGATGCTGGGCAGGTTGCGGGGAGCTCTTTACCTGGGGATCGCTCCACTTGACCCTTGGCTGCTTTTTGATCTCAGGCTGAATTCAGTAGCTCTGACTGGCCCAGAGGTCAAGAATTGGGTCAGGGACTTCCCTGGTGGCACAGTGGTTAAGAATCCGCCTGCCAATGCAGGGGACACAGGTTCGAGCCCTTGCCCAGGAAGATCCCACATGCCCCGGAGCAGCTAAGCCCATGTGGCACAACTGCTGAAGCCCACGTGCCTAGAGCCCGTGCTCCTCAACAAGAGAAGCTACCGCAATAAGAGAAGCTACCGCAATGAGAAGCCTGCGCACCACAACGAAAAGTAGCCCTGCTCGCCACAACTAGAGAAAGCCCGCGTGCAGCAACAGACCCGATGCAACCAAAAATAAATAATAAATAAATAAATAAATATATTAAAAAAAAAAGAATTGGGTCAAACCGCCCAGTTATTTAGCTGACTTTGCTAACCCTAAGTCAGCAAGCAAGCCCTGTGTCATCGGACAGAATCGCGGATCCAAGGCCACCACCGTCCTACTGCAGTTGCCAAAATTTGTTACAGAAATTAAGTCATATGGACCCTGCTTGGCTCTAGCCCAGCTGAGACCCTCTGTCTTCGTGGGAAAAGGTTCTTTTTCTGTTCACATCTTTTTGGGTTCATGTAGCCAAATAATGAAACTGAAGCTGAGATCGAAATAGCACAAGCTTTATTCAGTGGCCAAAGAACGGAGAAGCAGGAACTTAGTTCACAGATCAACTTCTCACCCACGTGGTGAGAGGGATTTGATTTTAAAGAGTAAAGACAAAGGGAGGAGTAGTCAGGCTAATGTTGGGGAGGCAGATGCATTAGTCTACGGGGAAAGGGCAGGGCTTTCTGAGGCAGTGGGGGGCCACTGTCTTTTCATCCTTTTTTGGTCTTCAACTTCCAGTCTTGGCTGCCATAGATGTGTCATTTAATACGCTAATGTAGTAAAATCAGCATATAATGAGACTGAGGGTCTGTTGGAGGTCAGATTCATCGCCATCTTGGTTCCAGCTGGTTCCATCTGTTTTTTTTTTTTTTTTGTCTCTCCCTGTAGCTTCCTTTCTTATCTCCTGACAGTGTGACTTGAAGACTTATGTTAACTCCTGCTAACGGTGTGTGCTGGTGGGTTTTGAGCAAGGACCTGGCACAGCTCTGGCAATAAAATGGTCCATCTTTTTAATTCCAGCCATTCTAATAAGTGCCTAGTAGTACCTCATTGTGGCCTTAATTTGCATTTCCTTAATGACTAACGATGCTGTGCATCTTTTTATATGCTTATTTGCTGTTTGTGTGTCTTCTTTGGTGAAGTGTCAGTTCAAATCTGTTGGCCATTTTAAAAACTGTGGTGTTAAAAAAAATAAATAAAATAAAAATTGTGGTGTTTATCTTCTGAGTTTCAAGAGTTCTTTATATATTTTGGATACAATTCATTTTATTTTATTTTATCTTACTTTTGTTTTGTCCCTTTCAGGACTTGGCTTATTCCTTCACAGTGAGAACCTGAGTCTCTTTTCTGCTCTGGAAACTTTTATTATTTCTTTCTTTCCCCTTTATTTTCTTCTTTTGAAAAATCCTAGGAGATGACAGTTTAAAGTCTATTAGCTTTTCTTTCCTCTGCTACATCGTCCCCGTGTTGAATGCAGGTACGCTTCCTGGTTCCTGGGGCTTCGCTAGCGAGCAAAACGGATAACCAGCCCGCCCTCGTTCTCACCGCGAGGCAGAGTGAGTGATGCAGTAAATTGTTTCTTCTGTGACAAGGTGATCCTTGCCAAGGAGGAAACTGGAGCAGGGCAAGGAGGAGGGGAGGCTGCGCCAGGAGCAGGGTGGTCAGGGCCCATCTAACCCAAAGGAGGGGAGGCGTCTAGGGAGAGCTTCTGGTGGAGGGACCAGCAGTGCAAAGTCATGGGTGGCCAGTCTGGCGGGAGCAGAGGGAGAGACGGGGGCGTAGAGGATGTCTGGTCAGAGAGGAGAAGGGCCAGGCCATGGGTTGGGGTCAGTCTGGTTGCTGCGTGGAGGACAGACCGTGGGGTTGGGGGGTTAGCTATGGAAGCGGTGGGGTGTGACAGCTGATCTCTGTGTCAGTCTGGGTCTTCTGAGAAGCAACGGGACTAAACGTCTTAATGTGGGAAATATCTGTGGGAGGGAAAGTCAGGAGAGGGGGCAGCCATACAGGTCTGACCCAGAGGGAAGGAGGGAAGGCTGGAGGCAACCGAAGGACCTGTAGCCTAGGAAAGGTCCAGCCTGGCCATCAGAGGAGCCCTAGCTCCTAGAAATGGGCCTGCTTTTGTAGCCTTGCTGCACTAGATTCCTGGCTGGGAGCGGCCCTGGGAAGCATGAATTTCAGAGCTCAGCAGCTGGGACCCTGGGCTGGTTTCTGTTTTTGGATCTGGGGGGTCTTCAGGTCCACACTCCCTTGCCCATGATTGGCCTGGACTGGGCCCCTCACCCCCACCTCTGTGATCCCAGATGCAAAGGTCAAGGAGGACAGTGGCCCTAACCAACACGTTTATCACCGGTTCCCGCCAGCTGCCTGATGTCTGCGTCCTTTGCTTAGGGGGTCAAGTCCCTATCTGATGGGTATTGGGGTTAAAATGGAATGTGATTCTATCGCTACCATAGAGGTCCCAGAGGAGAGAGAATGGAAAATCAGGTCACAAGATCTAGGAAAGAATGTAGGTTAATTAAAGTTTAAAACACAGATCTCTCTGCAGTGGTTCTGTGATTCAGCATGGAGCTTGGGGAAAGAGGCCCAAGGCACACGAACCATTAGAGGGTCCTGCCTGGGGGCCTCAGCCTCCGTATGGTGCCAGCACCATTGTCCCCACTGGGGAGAGCGGCCCGAGTTTGCTTTTAAGCAGCATTTAAATTCATCCCTGTATATCCTGGACTGCCTGGGAAACGTCCTAATTCAAGCTGAGAATCTGGGTCAGCTGCTTATAAGAACAGTATTTGCTGAACGAAGCTGGCAGCCCAGACAGCGGGTGACCTCTTGGGGGGCAAGAGGAGGTGGAAGGGGGAGGGATGTAGCCGTGAGCTCACTCGTTTGACATCTGCCCTGTGCTGCGCTGCTAGTTTTACTCTCCAGGTGTTGATCTGAGTGTTGAGCCTGCCAGGTACCACCTGGAAACATGGTACAGCAGGGCTCCCGGAAAGGCTTCCCTGTAGACGGAGGCGCAGTGGGAGCCGCAGGTACCTGTAGCACAGGTGACTTAGCATTTGTGGCCTGGCCAACACACACACACACACACACACACACAGAGAGAGAGAGAGAGAGAGAGAGAGAGAGAGAGCGAGGGAGGGAGAGAGAGAGACTTGCCCGCAGGGTTTGCTTGGGCCAGGCTGGGGTTTCTTTGCAGCGGTTCTGGGTGAGGCGAGCGTCTGTGCCTCCTTCCTCTGGGCTCCTGCCCTCATGGTCCCGCCTGGGCTTGAGCTCTGCTCTGGGCCGGGCTGTAGACACGTCTACCAGACTCTGAGGGGTCCCGGGACCGTGTCTCCATCTCTTTTAAGCTCCAACATCCATGTTATGGGCTGAACTGTGTCCACCCCAAATTGGTAGGTTGAAGTCCTAACCCCAGTATCTCAGAATGTGGCTGTATTTGGAGATGGGTCTTGACAGATGTAGTCAAGTTAAGAAGTCACTGACCCATCAGGGCAGGTCCTGATCCGGTATGACTGGTGTCCTTATAAGAAGAGGAGATGAGGGAATTCCCTGGAGGTCCAGTGGTTAGGACTTGCAGATTTCACTGACCGGGGCCAGGTTTGATCCCTGGTCAGGGAACTAAGGTCCTGCAAGCCATGCGTGCAGCCAAAAAAAGAAGAGGAGGAGATGAGGACCCAGATACACGGAGGGATGATCACGTGAGGACACGGGGAGAAGACGGCCGTCTGTAAGGCGAGGAGAGAGGCCTCAGGAGAAGCCAGCCTTGCCAACACCTTGATCTGGCACCTTCCAACCTCCAAGACTGTGAGAAACTAAGACCCCCAGTCTGTGGTATTTTACAGTGGTCCCAGGAAACAGTGTCTGGTGTATTTGGGTAACTTAACATTTGTGGGATAAGTGAAGGTGGGAACAATCATTTTTTTCAAATGAAATATAGTTAAGGTACAATGTTATGTTAGTGTCAGGTGTGCTAATGATTTGACCTTTGCACACATTATGAAATGACCACCAGGATGTCCGGTAGCCATCTGTCCCCACACAGAGTTATGAGAATATTACTGACCGTATTCCTTATGCTGTATATTACAGCCCCGTGACTGGAGGTTTGTACCTCTTAATCCCCTTCTCCCTCCACCCCCCAGCAACCATCCATTTGTTCTCAGTACCTATGAGTCTGTTTTCGTAAGGTGGGAACCATCTTTGGTAAAATCCTTCTGTTATTCTGTAGAGGAGGCAGGTGAGGCCCTGGGGAAAACTGCTCACCTGTGGCTGAACTTGACATTCTGGCTGGAGCTGAAGTCCCAGGCCTTGTGTCGCAGGCTCCTTCCACCCAAGATTTCTTTCTTCCCGGGCAAGGAAAAGAGGGGCTCTGGTCCTTGCTTTCCACATTTCCTACCGACTTCAGGGCAGGGGGCCTGCTCAGCCTCCAGAAGGGGAGGCTGCACCAGGTCTTCCTCCCAGATAGGCTGCCGGGGGGTGGGTGGAGGGGTGTGTGCCACACCTGGGCCTGGTCCTCTGAGCTCAGAGCCGTCTCTCCTGGTGTTGGCTCCAAAGGCCCAGTGCTGACACCTGCGTGTGCCGGGTAATAATGGAAGTGTGTTTCCTTCCGTGGGTCACGGTCAAAAGTGACAAGCTTGCAGAGGGGCTCTGCCTTGGACTCCATCTGTGTGTGTGTGGTCCCCCACCTCCTTAAGGCGGAGAACTTTCCAGCAGTTCTCTAGGATGAGCAAAGTCAGGAGAGCATTGGGAAGACTCACATGTCTGTAAGGTCTCTGACAGGTAAGGTCACCACCCCTCTCTTAGTTTAATGCTGTTGACATTTAAGGAGTTGTCCTGAAATGTGTCCCACACTTTGAACCTGATGGCTCACTTGCTCGGGGGGGCCATGGACTTGCCCAGTTTTCCTGGCGACTGGCTTAGACCTAGGCTCAGACTCTGCCTTTGGCGGTGCTGGTGCTTAGATGGCAGCACGGTGGCCGGAGGCCAAGGGGAGGCCTCAGTCCACTGGGCCTTGATAGATTTGAGCACGGGCTTTTCTCTGGCTGGTGACTGGAGTTCTGCGGGATCAGCTCTGTGGTCGGGGGTCAGGAGCTCTGCACCCCGGTCCTAGTGTGACTCCTTACTGGTTTGTGTTGGCCCTACTGGCCTTATGTAGAGCCTGGGAATGATGTAATGAGTTCTTGTAGGGGTGCAATGAGAAAATTGACTTGAAAGAGCTTTGGAAGCTATAAAGTGGCATTTAGGGTGACGATGATTCTCCCCCTGTTGCCTGTGGTTCAGGTCCCCCGCTGCTCCATCCCCCTCCCTGGATGGCTCACCCCTGCATCTTGCCCTGCTGCCCTCTCCCCGCTACACCAGCCCGACCTGCCCCTCTGGGCACTCTGTGCCTGGGCTCTGTCCTGGGCGGAACTCAGCCTTGCCCCCCACCCCCATGCTGTCCAGGGCCCACTGGAGGGTCCAGGGCCTGGGATGATGCCCGGCGGGAGAGCGGGTGGTTGACCCAAATAACAGAGCAACGAGTTAATGTCGGGGCACTTGCTGCTGGGATAAATTCATGCTTTGGGGTAAAACTCTTGGAACCCTATTGTATAAAAGGCTGCAGAGCAGTGAACTTTTGGCTGGAGTGTGGTATCCGGAGGAAGAGCCGCTCAACAGACTTTCAAAGCAACATTTGGAACTTTTTATTGAAGTATGATCTACATTCAGAGAAGCACACATGTGTGAGAACATGGCCCAGCGAATGTTCACAAACTGACCGCTTGCAGGAACGAGCACCCAGATTGGGAAGCAGAACCTACACTCGCCTCCCTCATGCCTGGCTCCGTCACCCCAAAGGCGACATCCCGAGATGTTTGAAAGGCTGATTTTCTCTAACAATAAAGATGGCGGAACTGTGCTCAAAGCAGACCAGTCCCATCCCCATCTCCAGCCGTGAACGTGCCACCCTGTCCTTCCTGCTCAGCCCCACTGCTTCCCAACGTGCTCATCAAAGGGGAGCCGGGGATGCTTTACCTAGGAAGAGTTATTTTCCACTGACAATCAAGAGGGGGACAAGTGGTCACTGATAAGAGGTCATTATGGCTGTGTTTCTGAAGAGGGTAGCGCTTGTCCCCCCCTCTAGAACGTGGTTTGGTTCACCTGTGTGTGTGTGTGTGTGTGTGTGTGGCTGTAAAGAAAGTACTTCTGTGCCAGGACGGAAGACTCACCACTTCACCAGGAAATGTTTTGTTAATTACTGAATTGAAGCATTTGAAGTAATTAAATATATAGTTTTAAAGGTTTAACAGTTTTTACTTAAACTGATTTGTCAGTGAGACTGAACCTCAATCAGAGAAGGCCCCTTGTAAATGATTGCTAAAATTGACTGGGTTTATAAACAACATAAGATTTTTAAGCTGAACATCAACGTTTAAGGAAAAACTAGGCTTTTAAATGTAGTATTTTAAGAAATTGAATATTTATTTAAAAAACAAAGTGACTGCCACCACTTGTTTATGTGCACAAAAGTCATCTTAAAAAAAGACCGCAATCCTTTTACTGCAGGGTGTGCAGACCTTTGTGAGGGTGGAGTATGGGGGCCTTGGGAGGGGAGGTGGGTTCTTCTGCAGCTGGAAGGAAGGGGGGGGGGGTCTCAGCAGCAAGAGGTGGTGGCTGCTGGTTTCAAATCTAATTCCTGCACTTAGTTTGTTTTCCCCTGTGGTCCTGTCACCTAAGGCAGTGTCTTCAAACTGGGGCCTGCAACTCACTAGGAAGATCGGCTTAGGGGACTGCAACCAGTCTTTTTAAAGGGTTGTCAGGTAAAATACAGGACAAATACAGTTAAATTTGAATTTCAGATAATGAAAACTTTTTTTTCAGTACAAATATATCCCCAATATTATATGGGGCTTACACATACTAAAAAATGTCAGATTTAACTGGGAGTCCTGTGTTCTTATCGCTAAATCTGGCAGCGCTCATTAGGATAGAACAGAAAATATCACAGGAGGCCTCACAGCACAGGAGTAAATGTTGCTTCAGGTGTCTGTGTGGGCGTGCACGGGGTCACACCGGGGTCGCATCCCTTACTGAGGGTTGGAGTGTGAAAGCCACTGCCACAGGTGGTTGGGTTAAGTGTCAGACAACCACAGAGGCGCTAACAGTGCCTGATGTGTAATAAGGGGCACCCCTGGCGCTACAACAATCATTGTTGCCCCATTCTCTGCCTTATTCCCTATTTTTATTTTGGAGAGAATTTTTCTTGAAAGAACTCCGAGCCTTCAAATGTTTACTGAAATATTACTCAGAAAATTTCCCCTGTTGATCAGACTCTCACCTTTCTTCTAAGGGAAAGAACCCAGTTCCACTCTCTGGTCTCACCTTGGGGTGGGCAACGTGCCCTTCGCCATCGGACACTTCCACCCATGGCCACTAGGTGGCGGCACGCGGCTGCGGTCTCTGTGAAGCGGCACTTTCTGTGAGAGCTGATCAGGTGGTCCATACCGAGGGCAGATAACACGCTTCCGGTCGGTCATCTCCTTTTTCCTCGCAGCAACCCCAGGCCGCGTCCTCTTCTCATCCAGATGCCACAGCCGTGAGTAAAGAAGCTGTCGGGCGTCCGGAACCCGTCCAGTAAATTGTGGCCGATGAGCGTGGGACGAGGGTACCTGCGGGGGACTCCAGGTGAGGCCGAGGTGTGGCTCCAGGACAGGCAGCCCCAGGGGAGGGTGGCTGTGGACCGTGACGATTCATGAGGGGAGGTGCGCAGCATTCCCGGTGCCCAGGGCAGCCACTCGCCCCCCCACTCGGTGTTTCCTCCCCCTTCTCAGCGGCCCCCCTTCCCTGCTGTTCAGGTGCCTCTGTGCACCTGCTTCCCTTCCACCCCGCCCACTCCTTTCCCTGCTGGTGGTGGTATTCTCTCCTTCCCTTAACCGAAGCGAACAGGGAGCAGCGGGCAGCGGGGTGACTTCTTAACCCCTCACAGCCCATGAGAAAATCAAAGCACCAGTCCGGATGGAAAACCTTCTAAATTTACTGCAACCTTAGTCGACTCACAATGCAGCTCGCTGAATTTACTTTACCTTCCTTTTTTGATTACTCAGAAGCATAATCACGAACATGGATTATTGAGTCATCTGGTAATGTCTGATGTTTACATTTTCTACTTCTTTCGATTTCAGTTTGTCCTTTCTCCATTGTCACTTAATTGGTTTGAATAAATGCTCCGTGTGTGGGGGGGGTGGAGTGGGTGTGCACGCACTTGTGTCACTCATTGCTATGTTTGTATAAAGTTTTTTTGGTTTTAATTTTAAAATCTGGTGAGTTGAATCTTTTCTAACTTTCTGCTAAAATCATTTCCCGATTTGATTTCCTTCTAATTCGGTGACCAAATAACCAGTAAAACACCCATATTGTGTTTTATTTGTTTGTTTGTTTATTTATTTAACTCTATTGAAATAACTAGTGACCCCCACTACTCGACACTGCTGGAAGGGGATCCTTCTTGAGAAATTCATGTGCTTTGCCCTGGAAGGAGGCCATCTGCCCTTCCTCATCCGGGTCTGGGGTCCCAGGCTCCACACCCCACCCCTTCTCCCCCATCCTCTCCCCTGCCGGGCTGCTGGGAGTCAAGTCTGGGGGATGGAGGAGGAGAGGCAGTGGGTTTCCCAGGGGTGCGGGTCAGTCGGGGTGCCTTCAGACTCTGATGGGAGGTTGGGAGTAGATGCTGGAGGGACTGGCCACCCAGTGCTGCCACCCTGGGGGCCACAGCCTGTGCCCACGCTGGCCCTCATGTGGGCTCCGAGGACGTGGACAGCGAGCCTCTCTGCGGACACGAGGGTGGACGAAGGTTGGTGCGTCTGTCCCCATCCTCTGGGCCCTCCACCATGTTCTTTAGGGTCCGAGGAGGGAGAGAGGGTCCTTCCGTCCTTCCTGTAGCCTCTGGCCGTGGGAGCTGAGCTGGATTCATCAGAGTCCTTTCTTTTTTTTTTTTTTTTTTTGCGGTACGAGGGCCTCTCACTGCCGTGGCCTCTCCTGTTGTGGAGCACAGGCTCCCGATGCACAGGCTCAGCGGCCATGGCTCACGGGCCCAGCCGCTCCGCGGCATGCGGGATCTTCCCAGACTGGGGCCCGAACCCGTGTCCCCTGCATCGGCAGGCGGACTCTCAACCACTGCGCCACCAGGGAAGCCCCCCAGAGTCCTTTCTTGCCCACGTTGGACAGACTGACCCTGGGGTCCCGAGGCCTGCACTTATCTCGTGCTTTCCCACCTGTGCCCGACCTCCACTACCCATGGCCTTGCTTCCACTAGGCCCTGTGTGCCTGGCCCGGTGCCCTCCGACCGCAGCCAGCAGACCCAGGCTGGGGGTGGGGACAGATAAAGTCAGGTTTCGAAAAGGAAAGTGGGTGTCAAGATGTACTTTGAGATTTTACAGTTTCGTGGCAGTCATGTTGTGCAATTTTACCTGTTTCACAGGAATTTAGGATGTGGGAGAGATGATCCCATCATGGTTCCATTTTGCCTTTCCTGGAAAAGCCCACTTCTGTGTCCTGCTGGCTATTGCAACGGAGCAGGACCCTATGGGGCCTTCCCGGGACAGACCCCTGCCGCATGTCCTCTGCTCTAGTTCCTCCCGGAAGTACCCAGATAACAGTATCTGATGCACATTTCCTGAGTTCTTTTACAGATGCTAAACCCACCCAATGACAGAACTTAACCACTTGATGATCATGAGCATGAAGCCCCCAGACCTCCTGGAGCCTGAGGATCGATAATGTAACCGTAGTGACACTGGCCTGTTACCACCATCAACCAATCAGAGAATTGTGCACGAGCTGATCGCATACCCTGCGACGCCCCTCCCTCACCTGGCCTTTAAAAAGGCTTCCCTAAAACCCATCAGGGAGTTCGGGCTTTTTGAGCACTAGCTCTCCTGGATTGCATGTCTAGCACCCTGCAGTAAACACTGCGCTTTCCTTCACCACAACTTGGGGTCAGTAGATTGGCTTTACTGCACATGGGCGAGGGGACCCAAGTTTGGTTCGGTAACAGTGGAACAAAGGGGGTCTGTGCAGCTGGGTTGAGAGCCAAGCCATTCTCCGACCTGCATGGGGTGCGGGTCTCCCTGACCAGCCTCTTCGAAGGGCAGGCGGAGCTCCAAGGGGCACCTGAGGGCGGGAAGACCCTTCTCTCCCAGCTCTAGCCCCACTCACCTCAAAGCCTCAGGCCTGTTTCTTCAGGGAAATGCGATTGTCTGCGGGGGGCGGAGGGGACAGGCCCAGTCAGGGCCCCCTGCTCCTGAAGTGACGGTGGAGGCTGAGGGAGTTGCTGAGTTTCATAATCAGAGGCCTTGGAGGCCACCCGGCCCAGCCCAGCCCCTACCCCACCTGAAGGAGTTCACCTCAAACGGGCTCAGGGCTTTTTCAACCGCATGCCCATTCTCCTCATTCATCCATCCATCCATCCATCCCTTCATTCCTTCAGCGAACCCAGGTCACAGTAGGTGCTGCCAGGCCCTGGGACGCAGTGGTGAACCGGGGCCTGAGTTCACGTAGCTGATGGGCCTTTGGGAAGAGGGGTGCTAGGCAGTGATGAGGGAGAGAAGGTTGGTGCGTGGGGAGCACATTGGGCAGAATTGTCCTTGTCTTGGGGGCCCAGGGGCAGCCTCGTGGAGAAAGTGACCTTCAGCTGAGAATGCAGAGGGAGACTCGGAGCGTGCGGGAAGAGGGTGGACAGAAGCAGCTGTGCGTCCGCAGCACTGAGGGGCCAGTAGGGAGGGGGCGGGATGGGCCAGGAAGGTGCTCAGGACTTCAAGCTCCCCTATTAATTGTAGCAGGAAGCCTCTGAGTCGGGGAGAGAGGATCAGGTTTGCATTCGAACACAATAATCTACTCCTTCGGGGAGCAGGAGTGAGCTTGGCCACGCCCTTCTCAGGGTTCAGGGGGTTACGGTGCTTGGAGGGGGCTGGCAGGGGGAATGGAGAAAAGTGGGCGGATCTGATCCACATTTCAGAGGACGTTCCCTGGACCCTAAGTCAGCGAGCGGTTCTCAGATGTTTTGGCCGTGGGACCATTTACTCTGAACAGCTATTGAACTGAAGAACTGTTGCTTCTGTGGTTATGTTTACTGACAGTTACTATACTAGAAGTTAAACCCAAGAAATACTCATTAATTCATTTACAATGTATTTGTTAAAAATAATAGAAATTCGTTAAAATAGAAAATTAGTATTCATGAAATAATTATAAAGTAAGTGATAATCTACATGAATAATTTAGAACTAAACTAGTATTTGTATAAAATGATATTCATTTAGAAAAATTAATTTATTTTAAAATAATTATAATGAACCCATAACTTGTTAACACTAATAATGATTTTTAAATGAAAAAGTAAGTATTTTCTGAAACAATAACAACAAATTTAATGATATGGGTGTCATTGCTTTACATTTTTGCAAGTATCTTTGGCTTGCTAGGAGACAGGTAGATTCTCATATCTGCTTCTTAGTTCAATCTGTTGCGATATATTGTTTTGGCTGAACTATGTAAGGGATATCCAGCCTCTCACAGATACACTTTTAGGAAAAAGAGAGGTTATTTTAATGCCTTTTTTAAAGTAATTATGGATAATCTTCTTTGATACCACACCAGAACTGAGCAGGAAGTAGTTTATTAAAGATTATTTACAAAGTGGATTCTGAAACCATCTCGATGAATTTTACAAAATTTGCATAGTCTGTTACAGTAAGCCATTGGTTTATCTTGTACTTTGAATGGCTCTTTTACCCACATGTGATTTTGTAACATCAGATGTTTGTCGTCTGGCAAACACTGGTTCACAGACAGAGTGATGCAGATCTCTAGATGTTGACCCATTCTATTATACGTTATCCAAAAATCACCTTTGTTAACATCACCACAACCTCATCAGGAAAATCTTTAGCTTTTGGGAATCTCTGGTCACAGTGGTAGAAGTGAGTTCTCCAAAAACCTAATTTTTGCTTGAGAGCTCCAATTTTATCATCGGGAGCAAACACTGTCAGCTGTTTACCTGTAAGTGTCCAGCTCCCATCATTCATTTCCAAGAAAATGCCTGCCGATAATTCAAACCTGAACAGGCATAGTTTACTCATTAGTTCTTCTTTCAGGTGAAAGTGCTATAAAACAAGTGACTAGTTCAGCTGGTAACTCACACAGTCAATTGCACAGGTGCTTTTCCTCAGGGCCGTGCCTGTCCTTCCCTTTGCGTTTTATCATACAGACTATGAAAAAGAGGTATACCCAAGGGTTGAGATTTAATAAAAAATAGCCATTTTTACTGCTTCAGCAGTACATTTTAAAGGGAAACTAGGCTTTTTTCTGTAAGTGCACCATGGTGCCGGATCCAGTGACTACTGGCAGAGTTTGGTGCTGCTGCCTTGATCTGTGCTGAGGTTCCAGCAGCTCTACCCACCACAGCTCTTGCACCATCAGGGTAAATGTCAGCCCAGTGTAGAGGATGAAGAATGCTTTAGTGTTACGGAAAGAGTTTTGACCTCATGGGTCCCCAGAAAGATCTCAGGACCCTAGGATTCCAGGGAACACACTTTAGAAACCACTGGCCTACCTGCACTGGGCTCCTCTCCGCATGCCCCTGCTTTGGATTGACTTCTATGAAATTTTTGCTGTTGATCATTATTTTTTGCCAAAAATGACAAACTCACTTGGTTCAGATCGTCTCCACGTCTTTGCATGTTCTGTCCCACCTACCTGGAATGCCTTTCCAGCTGCTGAAATTCTCCTCCTTCTAGGTCTGGCTCCTAGACACCCCAGTCTGGGTTGCTAGCTCCCTTTCCCAAGATGTGCGTCACCATCTTCTTTGGCCAAGAGCTGTCCTGTCCGTTCCTTGGCAAATGCCATGATGGCAGAGGACCAGCCATGGTTGTCTTCATCTACGCTGGCTGCCCCAGATGGAGGTGGACGTGAGCTCTAGTTTCAGGGAGACTCTGCCACTGAGGGCTGTGGAAGTCATGTGGCTCCAGCGCCCGACTAAGGCAGAGGATCTGAGTGGCCCTGACCACTTCACAAATGGCAGCCTGAAATCCAGAAGGAAGCCAGTCCTTCTCAAGTCTGGACTCTCCTACCAGAAGGAATCCTGGTATCAGACACCAGGCAATGAAAGGCTGGCATACTCCGTGGTCCACCCAAAAGAACAGGAAGGCAAAGGGATCGCCAGGGACAGAGCAAGGCACAGGTGCTTCCCACCATCCTGGTTGCGTCGTTGCTTTCTTGTGTGTACAACAGCTTTACGGAGATACAATTCACATACCATGCAATGCACCCACTTAAGTTTAATGTACGATTCAGTGGTTGTTAGCATATTCACAAAGTGGTGCAACCGTCACCACGGTCAATGTTTGAACGTTTTCATCACCCTGTAAAGAGACCCTGCACCCTTCAGATATCACCCCAAACCCCTCTTCCCACCCTGCCCCCAGCCCTAGGCAATCACTGCTCTGCTTTCTAGCTATATAGAGTGTTCTGGACATGTCACATAAAATGGATTATATAATATGTTGCCTTTTGTGATTGCCTCCTTTCACTTAGCATCGTGCTAAGGCTCATCGGTGTTGTGACTTGCATCCATATTCCATTCATTTTTATAGTTGAGTAACATTCTGTTTTACAGATATTCCACATTTTGTTTATTCATACGTCTGTTGATGGGCATTTGAGTTGTTTCTCCTTTGGGGTTCTTATGAATAATGTTGCTATGAACATCTGTGTACAAGTTTTTGTGTGGACATGTTTTTAGTCCCCCATTGTTCTACTTAGGAGTGGAATTCCTGGGTCAAATGGTAACTCCGTGTATAACTTTTTGAGAATCTGTAGAGTATTTTTCCAAAGTGGCTGCACCAGTTTACATTCCCGCCGGAGCTGTACGAGGGGTCCAATTTCTCCACACCCTCATCAACATTTTTTATTTCTGATTTTCTGATGATAACCATCCTGGTGGGTGTGAAGTGGTATCTCACAGTCGTTTTGGTTTTTTTTTTATAAATTTATTTATTTTATGTATTCATTTTTGGCTGCGTTGGGTCTTCGTTGCTGCGCGCGGGCTTTCTCTAGTTGTGCAGAGCGGGGGCTACTCTTCGTTGCTGTGCGCGGGCTTCTCATTGCGGTGGCTTCTCTTGTTGCGGAGCACAGGCTCTAGGCTCGTGGGCTTCAGTAGTTGTGGCGCACGGGCTTAGTTGCTCTGCAGCATGTGGGATCTTCCTGGACCAGGGCTCAAACCCGTGTCCCCTGCATGGGCAGGCGGATTCTTAACTGCTGCGCCACCAGAGAAGCCCTGTCCTTTTTCAAGACTGTTTTTGGCTATTCTGGGTCCCTTGAGTTTCCATATGAGTTTAGGATCAGCCTGTCCATTTCCACGAAGAGGCCGGCTGCAATTCTGACACAGCAATTGGACTGAACCAGTGTCCTCTTTGCTGCAAGTTAGAGCGTAAACAAAACAATACAAGGAAGGTTTCTGTGAGCTGCAGCCTCAGGGAAAAGGGGCCCCTTCAAAGCGGATTCTGGAAAGAGCAGCCTTGGCTGGCTTTGAACAAAATGTTCTGGCGCCGCTGGAGCTGGGTGGGCACCTGGGCCTGCGGAAGCGGTGGATGCAGGCGGATGGTACTTTCCTGCCAGCTCTGCGAAGTGTATGGGGCACCTGGAGCAGTGGCTCACCTAGACCTGGCCCGCCCATGCCCATGGCTTCAAAGGCACGGACACTGACCACCCACAAACAGGCTTCCTCTTGGTGGCAGCACGGCGGGGGGTGCTGAAGGGACTGCCGGCAGGTGACCCTGGACTCCCCTTGCTCTCCGCCTGCTCACGTGCTGCCTCAGTTGGACGAAGGTTTCAACACCTGTATACAGTCTCCCAGCGTATGCCAGACCTCACCTCGGCCCTGGCAAAAACCAAAACCCGGAGGATCTTGATCGCGGAGCCTGATTTTGGGGAAGACACACAAAGAAATGCAGTGTGGGGCATGAGACAGTACAGGACCTTGTACATCAAGGAAGAAGGGATGAGCCCAGCAGGAGGGGACTGTGTTTGCGGCAGGGCTGTGGGCTGGGCTGGGCTGGACGATGAGGTCCAGGAGGGCCTCTCAGAGGAGGGCCAAGGTGCCCCACCCCCATCAGGGTTAGAAGGAGGGTAGGAGTTTGCCGGAGGATAAGAGGAGGGTGGGGAGGGGTGACGGAAGAGATGGGCTGGAGCTGGATGTGTTGGCACAGCTGAGGCAAGTAAAGGGGCAGCGGGAAATGGTGGGGGGGGGCAGGGCAGGCAGGTTAACTGGGGCCCTGGTGCCAGGCCAGAGCGCTCAGGCCCTGGGCCTGTGGGCAGCAGTAGCCGAAGGGCTTCCATCAAGGGGTGACACCGTGGTGGGCCTGTTGCCCCCGCAGCTGCTGGCAGTGGATGGAGGGGGCTGGGCAGGATGGTGTGACCCTCTGCCTGTGGGACTCAGCGCCCCGGTATGTCCCCTGGGAGGCGAGGAGGAAATGGGTGTTGCCGCGTCACTTGCACTCCTATCAGCACTGCCTCATCTCTGGCCACATTTTGGAATAGATCTAACTGCCACCACCACAGATGAGAAGACCGAGGCTCAGAGGGGAGCGTGACATCCTCAGGGTCAGCCACTCCTCAGTGTGGGTGTGGGTACAAACCCAGCACTGCCAAGCCCCTCATCTCCAAGGGTCCTGTGCCTTGAGAGTGGCCTGTAGCCCATCCCAACTCCCACCAGAGGGCGCCAAAGCCAGGCTTTTGTGAGGAAACCCCACCCCCACCCCCGCATTGACTGAGGGTCCTAGAGGCAGACCCCACTCCCAGGCCCTCCCAAAGGTTGGCCTCAGTCCAGGCTTAGGTCCCAGGGGGATGGGGTCACCCTGTCAGCCCAAGACAAGAGAGCGGACTGGAGTTAGGCCAAAGGAAGGGGCAGCGTGAGAACCTGAGGCAGCCACCAAGCAGCCCTGGGGCTCCTTCACTGTCCTTAAATATTTGGCAAACTCTTCAAGATCCTGGAGGGCCCTGCGTCTTTGGTGAACCCCTGCAGGGGGCCGCTGTGGTCTAGCCCAGGGTTTCCCCCAGCAGTGGCTGGTCAGGAGGAATTTCCACCTCTTCCCACAACCAGCCCCCAGGACGAACTGTGACCAGAGCGCTCAGGTGCACAGGCCTGGGACTAGCCTGCTGGCTCCTCCCTCCCTCCAGCCGGGGGGGCTGATGCAGAGCTGGCCGTGGCCTGCTGCCTGCACGGGCCTCATGGCGTGCCAGGCTTGCGGGGAGAACAAGGCAACGGGAGGGCAGGACAGGAGGGCTAGGCTGAGCAGCCTCCCCCCAGCCCCTTGGGGCCTCTCCCAGGCCGAGATGGGTGGCCAGGATGTGATAGGACATAAGCCAGAGAAAGAGACAGGAGGATGTCAAGGAAGGGGAGGTGGGGATATCTGGGGGCTACTTGACAGGGTGCCCAGAGGGGACGTGAGCCTTCCTGCCTCCGGATGCAGTTGCAGGATCAGGGAGGGGTTGGTCAGCATCCTTGCACTGTGAGCGCAAAGCTGAGAGTATCGTGGAGGAGAGACCTGGATCCTGAGCTCCACTGGTCCCCAAATTAATCCCAGGACCACTGGGTTAGTCAGCTGGAGCCCAAAGCATCCAGTAGAGCCATGTCATCACCCGGAGAGAGTGCCCCTGCCCCACTGCTGACTCACTGTCCTTGTGGGGGAGGCTCGCCCCTCTGAAGGGATCTGGGTGACGGGAGTGCCACCTGCCCTTGGATGGTTTGATGATATCATGACAATATCACCCACATAAGCTACAAGTCCAAAGTCATCCCAACCGAAACGCGACTTAGATCCTTGGAGGAGCTCAGTAAACATACTCGAAAAGTGAAGGACTACGTCACCAAATGGCCAAGTCACTGTAAAAACGGAGAATATCTGATGGGAAGGCACGGCAAGGTCAAGGTCAGAGAATTTTCTTCTAGCCAGAGGGGAGGGTGGGGCCGGGTGAGAGGAGACCCTCACCACATACCCCCGGGGCCCCACCGTCAGCAGAAAGTAAAAAACGGTCCTTACTTAACCCCACCTACAAAGACGGATCCTAGAGAGAATAAAGACCCAAATGTAAAAGATAAAACTATGAAGTCAGAAGAAAAATGCGGAAGACTCTTTCTAACATCTGGACAGGGAAGGACTTCTTACACAAAGATCCCAAAGCATAATCCATACGGCAAAAAACAATGATAACTTTGATTACGTCAAAACTCAGACTTTTTCTCAGTGGACACCACAGACAGGTTAGAAGGAAATCAGAGAATGGGTAAAGATATTCACAATGTCTAAAATTAAGAGATGGAAATCTCTAGAATGGACAGGAATGTCTGTGAATTAACAAGGCTGATGGATGGGGCAGCAACGGAGGCAGGGGCTTCCTTGGGGTCTCAGGGTGTGTTGAGGGGAGAGGGGGCAGGAGGTGTTCCTGGGAACAGGAAGAGTATGTGTTCGCATTAGTTTCCTGCAGCTGCTGTAACAAATTACCACAAAGCTGGTGTCTGCAAAAAATTGGACAATTGCTTGGTATAGAAAACCTACACATTTGGTGTCAGAAGTGTTGGGAGTAGAGGGATAGTTTTCCTTTCACCACGTTTTTTTTTAAAATAAATTTATTTATTTTTGGCTGCATTGGATCTTTGTTGCTGCGGGCTTTCTCTAGTTGCGGCATGTGGGGGCTACTCTTCATTGCGGTGTGCAGGCTTCTCATTGCAGTGGCTTCTCTTGTTGCGGAGCACGGGCTCTAGCGCGGGCTTCAGTAGTTGCGGCACTCAGGCTCAGTGACTGTGACGCACAGGCTTAGTTGCTCCGTGGCATGTGGGATCTTCCCGGACCAGGGCTCGAATCCGTGTCCCCTGCATTGGCAGGTGGATTCTTAACTACTGTGCCACCAGGGAAGTCCCTATATAGTACTTTTATATATTTTAAAAGAAATTCTGGGGACTTCCCTGGTGGTCCAGTGGCTAAGACGCCATACTTCCAATGCAGGGGGCCCAGGTTTGATCCCTGGTCAGGGAACTAGATCCCCCATGCTGCAACTAAGAGTTTGCATGCTGCAACTAAGATCCCACACAGCCAAATTAAAAAAATAAAGAAAGAAAGAAAAGAAATTCTGCAGTTTGGGGCTATATTTCCTTTTTGACCCTAGAGATGTCAAAGGGTTTTTAAATATAAATTTCCAGGTGGGAGGGTCTTTTTGTTTTCTGATTTTTTATCTTCTGGTTTTATTGTGTGATATCATAGAATATTGTCTACATGATTTCTATTTCTTGGAACTTATTGTTATTTAGGGGAGAGGGCAGTACGTGAAGATGTTCATGGAGGTTCCCTGGGAAGGGTTGTGAGAAGCTTGGGCCAGAGCCACTCTGTGCTGGCCCAGCCCCTCCTCTGCCTTGGGTAGAAGGACAAGCCTGGCCTTCACATCATCCCCCTGTCCCCAAGGAACTGTCCTGGGCCTGGGGCCCCCAGCTTTACTGATACTGAAGATCCCTGGGAGCCTGGAGGCTGGTGGGATGTGCCAGATCACCACCCCCACTCAAGTCTGGTCACTCAGCCACCCTCCCTCCCTCCCCCATCAGCCTGTAACCTCGATTACCCCCTTCCCAGCAGGCTTTGTCTACAGGCCACAACCTGGTCCCTCCCTGGGACCCTGCTCAGGATCAGTCTGTGTCTTTCCCCCAGAAGGACCCTCAGCTGGGTGGGGAGGGCATTACTTTGGGGGCCCAAATACACAGGATCCCCCCTCCCACCACCCACCTTTTCTCCAACCCTGGCCCAACGTCCAGCAGAGGGCAGCCTGGCCCATCCCTGAGAGTCCCAGGAGTTCTCGACCCCCCAGCGTCCAGACAGCTGGTCTAGCCCTGGGAGTCCCGCTCAGAGGCTGGGGAGGTCCTGCCATGCAGGTAGGGGGGGGCAGGCGAGTCCGGGGCCTGTGTGATGGGCGTTCCACCTCACAGGGTGAGATGGAAGTCCCTCTTCCTTCCTTTTGCTTCCTGATCCCTGCACTAGGAGGAGGGCGTGTGGCTATGGGAGGCGGTGGGGCAGACACCTGGGGTCCAAAAGGAGGGCTTAGTGTTCCTCTTGTTGATGAAAGAAGCGGTTTGTTCATTTCCCTCCTCCCCCTCCCCCCCCCCCCCCCCGCCTCCCCCAATCACCACGCCCACCACCCGCTGGGGAGAATGGGCAGGCGGGTCTCCTAGGAGTTCTGGTTGGTGTCTCAGCGGCCCCCCTTCCTCCCTACACCACTCTTTGCAGGGGCCCAGGGCTCTGACCCCAGCCCAGGAAATCCCGCACTCCCCACCCCAAGCTCCTGTGTCGCTGGGGTCATTGCCTCCGGGCGGTGCAGGACCAAGACGGGCAGGGACCTGGAGACCCCGGTGCGCTTGGCCAAGGCCCGGGCGCGGCGGAGCCTGGGGCACAGCCAAGGGATCCGCGACATCGTCAGCCCCTTTGGAACCGGGCCTGGCGGGAAGAGGGCCCCGGGGCGGAGAGGGGTCATTTTGCGCGCCCTGGACACTGTCCTGCCCTCGGGC
Organism: Monodon monoceros; assembly: GCF_005190385.1. Classification (NCBI taxonomy): domain Eukaryota; kingdom Metazoa; phylum Chordata; class Mammalia; order Artiodactyla; family Monodontidae; genus Monodon; species Monodon monoceros. The sequence continues at coordinate 172,184,214 of NW_021703778.1, read as the reverse complement.
AGATGTGAAAATCGTGGAAACTCTGCTGGGCGCGCCTGTTCTCCGTCTAAGGATCTTGGAGCCAAGGCCTCAGCCCGGCCGGTCCACTACCCCGAGGGCATCGAGGGCCCGTCCCGGGAACGCTCCCGCGGTGACAGAGGACCTCACCGCAGGTCTCACCCTGTGCTCAGAAGCCCGGGCCGCCTCCAGCTCCCTCCCACCTGGTCCGCGGGCCTGGCTCTCGGCCGGGACCTCCCGGGCCGGCCCCGCCCGCGCGACCCAACCGAAGCCTCCCCGCCGCAGGATGCGCTCGCCATGGCCCGGGTGGCCTCGAAGGAGACACCGGCGCCTCAGCCAGAGCAGTCGAGGCCGTGGGCGGGGCAGGGACCGCGCGCTGGGACACCCCCCGGCCCTGCCACCTCCTGCCACGCGGCGCCGGCGCCTCGACGAGGGCTGGACCGCGGGGGGACAAGACGGCACCAAGTGGCGCCCACGCCGTCCTGCCGTCCACGGCCCGCGAGCGCCCCCCACCAGTGCCCCCTCCAGGCCCTCCCATCGGAGCCGCGCCCGGGGCACGCCGGTCACGTTGGAGAATGGAGGAGGGGGACGTGGCGGGGCGCCTCCCTTCCGGGGGCGAGAAGGAAATGCGCACTGCGGGATGCAGTCTTCGGTCCTGCAGGAAATGAAGGGGCCGGAGTTGGGGGGCCTGGGGACCTCAGAGGCTCCGCGGCCCCGCCCCGCCCCGCCCCGCCCCCAACGCGGACCCAGCTCCGCCCCCGACAGCGCTCTCCCGGGCCGGGGTCCCTGGGCCTCGAAATGCAGTCCTGTCCTCCCGGAGCTCCGACAGCGTTGCAGGCCCTGGACCACCTGGCGGGCACCGGGGGCGGGGGGGGGAAGGGTGTCTGGGAGGGTGACCCTGGCAGCAGGGTGAAGAAAGGAGACGCGCCACTCTGGGCCCGGGGGGAGGGAGTGGCGAAAGAGTGTCTGCCTGAGGGGAGGGCAGGCCTCTCCCCCACCCCGGCAGACGCCGCTCCTATCGGACTCCTGAGGGGGGCGCAGAAGGAGCTGGAGGCGGGGTCGCGACTCCCGGCTCGTCCCCGCTGCAGCCCGGCTGTCCCAGAACGAGTCAGGATGGGCAGAAGGCTCCCGTGGGCATCCTGGCCTCTGGGTTTGAAACAGCGTCTGCACCGCGGGAGGCGCTGAATTATTGTTAGTTAACGGGTGGATTGAATTCAGGAATCACTTCAGTCTCCCCCACTGGGGAACTGGATTTCAGCTCGCGTATGTCTGTCCTCCCCCCTCCACACACACACTTGCACACGTCTTCTCTAGCCGTCTTCACGCTGAGGTGTACCAGAACTTTCCAAGGACTGGCAGGTGCATGCAGCTCTGGACTCCCATATGAACTCTTTCCTAGAACCTACCTTAGTTACAAACTGGATATTTGGCTCTAGATGACGTGTTCTGAATACATATACACCGTAGAATGGCAGCGATGACAAATTTAACTGACTTTGTCAAGAAATGCAGACTGCGGGGGCAGTGACAAAGGACAGAGCATCAGGAAAAGGTGTTGCACTTTACTCCAGCTAGGGCCCCTCAAGGCCAGGCAGCTGCTTCGTCCAGGCCTTGTCTGAGAGGCAGAACTCAAGCGAGATGGCCGTAATAGGCGCACGTGTGGGGAGTCTCCAGGACTGATGCTGGCGCTTCAATGTCCACAGGGCAGGTTGTCAGGAAGGGAAGTTCGGGAGCAGCCCGCAGCCTCCTGAATGGGAGCTGGTGCTCCATGAACACAGGCTGAAATACAGATACAGGCTGAGATACCAAGGTCAGTTCTTGTTGCCTCTGACCTTGGTAACTTCGGTATTCTGCGAAAGCCAGTATTTTTATTTAGTATCACAATTTTCCTCATGTCTCTAACCTATCAATATTTTTCGTTTTTAAAACGTATTTATCTTATGTCTTTGATCTGGTAACCCTACTGCCTGAAAATTAGACTGTTTGTGCAGGCTCTTGCTTGTGGTGACTTGTTCCCTTATCTGTTCTGTAACTTTGGACCATGAGCTTTATCTGAGAGATCCCCACTGAAGGTGCATCCTTCCACACAAGTTGGCTTATATTGCTTCTGGGGTCTTGAAGGAACTACCGACCTGGGCTCCTTAATGTTAATTTCTAAGCTTGCTGTTTCCAGGACCTCAAAAGGATGTTCAGTTTAAACCACCCCCCCCCCCCCGGTGCCCCCCCCACCCCGGACTGAGCCCTCGTTACAAATTTTAAGGAAGGTGTTTTATTTTTTGTCCTAGGAAGGGCCCTGGGTAGGACATTTTCATGCTCATCTCCTTCTGCTGATAGTTTAGTTTGAAAAATTTTGGATTCACGCATACACTGAGGATATGGCCCTTCTAGGATGCAGACTTCGTGTGGGATTCTCGGTTCTAACTGGGAACTTCATAAAGGCTCAAAATCTCGTCTCTCTTCTCCATCACACCCAAAGCTCTTGGTGACCAAGATTGCAAATACCACCCCCCCATGCCCATTTTTAGCAGCTTCTTTGTTTGGGACATTTCCTTTTCCCCACTGCTGCAGCTGTGCAAGGAAAGATTCTGTAACAGTTCATTCAGAATTTCTAGTCTCAGCAGATTTTTTCCAGTCACCTAAACTACTTAATTGCCAAAAAAAGGGAGTAACCACTTCCGCTTTGCAATAGCTGCGTCCACATTTGTCTTCACTAGGAGACCTGTTAACAGAGACAGCCCAGCATGTTTGCGACAGTTCTAGCGGTCATCAGAGGGCTCCTTTGTTTGCTACTCCCAGGAGGGTCATACGGTTGCTCTCCACAGAGGCCGCCGGCAGCTGCTTCTTTCCCAGGAATGCTGTCCTTCTCTGTGCCGAGAGGTACTGAGACCACAGTTCCTCCCAACTGGGTGGAGACTTGGAGGTCAGAGTGATTCTCTCTGGCCTAGGGCCAAAGGCTCAGAGACAGTTTCCCGGCTCCCAGGCACAGCAAGTCCTAGATAATAAGACCAGGCCAGAAGTCTGGGGAGTGGGCACCTGGAATATGGTGTGAAGTTTGCTACCTGTGATTCCCTGCCGTGAATTTCAAGGGGCCACTCCCACTGGGGTGGCCTGTAGGTCTGCAGGGCTGCTCACCACTGTGGGCAGGTGAGTCCAAACGTGGGATTTAGGATTAGGAAGGCCACTGTGCAGTCTGCTAAAGCCAGCCGTCTGCTCCGACCCAGACATCATCTGTGACAAGGTATAATCGTATATATTATATAAAATATATAAAATATTGAGTCTTCTTTATCCCATCTTTCGAGTGTTTGGGCCTTGGGCAAGAATAATGAGCTGTCACTTACTGGGTCCTTTCACAGCCCTGCATTAACCACTAACTTATCCTGTGTGACTCTGTGCAGCCTTTAGGATGCAAACAGCCTCAACAAACGGTTAGCAAATGTATTTCATTAATATACTGAAAATATACCAGGATACATTGGGGTTTAATTCAGAAAGGCAAGCATTTATTCAATCACTCAACAAATAGGGTCGGTTTTGCTATGACGTTTCGTAAGCATTCCTAAAATTCAGGGTGCCATGCAAAACTGTACAATGAAAACTACAGGGCTTATGGGGAAAATGGGGCTGGAGCAGAACACTCAAAATACTTCATCAGTGACACGTTTTTTTTAAAAGATGGGAACCTAATACAGACGGTTAGCACAGTTGTACAAGTTAGTTTTTAAAAATACATAAATACTACCCAAAAAAATGATTCTTTATCAGAAAAGGCCTGAACTTTGCTTGTGGAAGTAGGCATCGGAAGGGCTGCAGCTTAGGGGGTATTGTGAGGTGAATGGAATGTTGTAACCCCGGTGTGGAGGGGGGTGGCTCATAACACAGAGGTTAGGAGGTAGCTGGGAGACATTTGAGGTGTGTGAGTGTGTGTGCTTCCTACACACCTGAACTCAGCTGGTGGAGTTTTCTGCGTCCACCCAGTATTTCTCGTAAACAAAATCACACGGAATGCAAAATTCACATTATACTCCAACTGTTCCCTAACTGTTCAATGGTGTTGGAACAAATTCACATTTTCAAAGCAAGCATCATAGCAGAACTGTAGTTATGGAGTACCTACTCTGTGGGAGGTACTGCCTGACACACAGTAGGTTCAGCAATCTACTGTCTCTGCCCTCATGGGAGATACATTGTAATGAGGGAAACAATAAACAAGTAAATAATCAATTTCATATAATACCATTTGCATATCACCCTCCCCCCAAATTCATATGTTGAAACCTAACTCCCAAGGTGATGGCTTTTGGAGGTGGGACCTTTGGGAGGTGGTTAGGTCCTGAGAGTGGAGCTGTCATGGATGGGATTAGTGTTGTTATAAAAGAGACCCCACAGAGCTCCCGGCCCCTTCCACCATATGAGGACACAGCAAGAAGATGGCTACATATGAAGCAGGAAGTTTCTCTTACCAGATATTAAGTCTGCTGGCGCCTTGATTTTAGACTTCCCAGCCTCCAGGAATGTGAGAGATAAATACCCAGTCTATGGTATTCTGTTACGGCAGCCCAAATGAAGTAAGACAGTAGGACAGTAAGTTCTGGGTTTCTGGTAGGTGGAACTGTATGCCCCAAATTCCTATGTTGAAGTCCTAGCCCTCTTATAGGTTGATGTGCTAGTTCCTGGGGCTGCTGTTAACAAAGCCCCACACACTGGTGACTTACACAGAAATTTAGTATCTCACGGTCTGGAGGCCAGAAGCCTGAGTGAGATCAAGGTGTGGGCAGGGTTCCTTCCTTCTGTGGACTGTGAGGAAGAATTCATTCCATGCCTCTCCCTTAATTTCTAGTGATTTGCCAACAATCTTTGGCATTCCTTGGCTTGTAGAAACCACCCCCCCATCTCTGTCTTCCCCTTTGTGCGGCGCTGTCCCTGTGTGTGTGTGTCTAAATTTCCCCTTTTATAGAGCATGAGTTTTACTAGATTAGCGGCTCACCCTACTCCAGTAGAAGCTTGTCTTAGCTGGTTACATCTGAAACGACCCTATAGGGTCACATTCTGAGGTACTGAAGGCTAAAACTTCAACATATGATTGGGAGGGGGGCAGATACAACTCTACCTGTCACTTACTTCTTGCCCCCTTAAAGGGGCAAGGGAAGACCCCTTTAAGTAAGCGACATTTGAGCAAGAGACTTGAATAAAATGAGGGAGTGAGCCCTGCAGACATCTGAGAGAACAATTTCAGGAGGAGGGAACAGCAAATGTGAAGGTTCTGAGACAGGAAAACCGATTGGCCTGCCAAAGGAACAGGTCATTGTGTCTAGAAGGTAGCAAGGAGAAGAGCGGTGTAAGAGATGAGGTAAGAAACAGAATGATTCACCAATAGGAAATCCATCAACAAATTAACAAAATTAAAGGAGAAAAACCTTATGTATTTATCACGGACCAAAACAAAACAAAACAAACAAAAAACAGCTGACGTTCCCAGTAAAAACTCTAAGGTATAAATAGACGAAAACTTCCTCTTATGATAAAGAATATTGGTTAGAGAACAAAAGCAAACATCATATTAATTGTGTGATATAAAGACATTTCTGTTATTCAGAAATGAGGAGGGGGACTTCCCTGGTGGCACAGTGGTTAAGAATCCGCCTGCCAATGCAGGGAACATGGGTTTGAGCACTGGTCTGGGAAGATTCCACATGCCGCGGAGCAACTAAGCCTGTGTGCCACAACTACTGAGCCTGTGCTCTAGAGCCCGCGAGCCACAGCTACTGAGCCCATGTGCCACAACTACTGAAGCCCGTACGCCTAGAGCCCATGCTCTGCAACAAGAGAAGCCACCGCAATGAGAAGCCCGTGCGCCACAATGAAGAGTAGCCCCTGCTCACTGCAACTACAGAAAGCTCGCGTGCAGCAACGAAGACCCAACACAGCCAATAAATAAATAAAATTAATTAATTAATTTAAAAAGAAAAGAAATGAGGAGGGCTGCCAGCAATTATGCTTTTGGTTCAGTATTGTTATTTTTGGAGAGTCTAGCTAAAGTAATAAGATAAGAAAAGGAAATAAGCAATATTCTCACCATTGTTTGCAGATAATATGCTCCTAAACGTGCCCCCCTGCCCCAAATGAGGTATTTTCAAACTATTAGAACTGAGTCACACAGACATAGAGATCAGAATTGTCGTTGCCAAGGGGGAGGGGGGAGGGAGAGGGATGGACTGGGAGTTTGGGGTTGGTAGATGCAAACTATTATGTATAGAATGGATAAACAACGAGGTCCTACTGTATTGCACAAGGAACTATATCCAATCTCCTGAGATAAACCACAATGGAAATGAATAAAAAAAGAAGAAGAATATATATATGTGTATAACTGAGTCACTCTGCTGTAGAGCAGAGATTGACACAACATTGTAAATCAACTACACTTCAATTAAAAAAAAAATAGAAGTGAGTCAGTCATCTTTTATGCCCTAAACTCATGTACTCTGGGTCCACTTTCTTGCTCTAGTCATGGCTACAGCAACCAGCTAGCTGTGCAGATAGAGCCTGGCTGCTGCTTGCCTCAACTGCACTGCACAGCCCTTGCTCTCTACTGCTGCTGCTTGGAATGCTTCTGGAGCTCAGTCAGCCTACCTGGCACATGTGCACACATGGAAGAGGGAGTTTGCAGGGCAACCCTGGAGCAATGAGGAATGGGTGCCAGTGGACACATGCTCCCCTCGCTTCTGTGCATCAGTGGACAATTCTGATGTTCGTTCTATACTGCTTCTCAAGTATTCCCACAGCAGTGATAACTCAGCAATGCACCTGGCATAAGGTCCCCCCGTCCCTGTTTCTCTTTTCCAGGGCCCCCATTCCTGATCTCCGTGATCACTTCCAAAAATAAACTATTTGCCCACAAGACCATGTCCCGTGTCATAGATTACGCTTTTGGAGGGAACCTAAACTAAGAGAGTTAGTACAGAAGAGGCTGTAGAAAGCAGAACATTGGGAAAGAATTCTAAGATATGTCACGCACCTTTCAGACCCCGTTATAAGAACCTTACTGCTGGTGGTAAGTGAGCTGGTGATGAGCTTTGGCCTGTGGCAACAGTTACAGTGACTCACTAGGGGTGCATTAGGATGTCATGCATATGGAACGTAAAGCATGGGCCTACATGGTAGCAGTGGTCCTTTAATCGAACTGAGGTCAGGGTAAGAAGAAGGACTGTGGGTCAGGCTGACTTTTGCTAAGAGCTTTAAAAGCCTCAAATAATAATGACAGGCTCAAACCAGCCAACTATCAATTCAAGGCGCTCTGTGACTGTCCGGCAGCCTCATGACAACCTGAAGAAAACCTTATCTCCTGCAGGCACAGGTCACTGTATGATGAAAATTGGTCCAGGATTATTCACATCTCTGAATACTGTTGGCTTTATCTTCTCTTCAGCCATGTTTAATCTCCTGTTTAACCTATCAGTGGGTGTTTTGTGTTAATTAAAATAATAGATGATTATGTTTTCCATTTCTAGAAGGTTTTTTTTTTTCTTTTTGGGGGAGGATCTCTTTCAAACTACTTGGCCGCAGTCTCTTGTCCCTCGTTCATATTTTTAAGATTTTGTTTCTTTAAACACAGGCACAATTATTTTGTGTGTCTGATAGCACTAATATCTGCTGTTTTCTGGATGTGATTTTGTTGTCTGGTGCTTCCAGTGGCTCTCACTCAGAGTGACTTTCTTTTCCTTGTGCATTTTGGGACTTTGTTTTGACGGTGAGTCCCCTATTTCTCTCAAAAGTTATCCACGGGGAGTTGTTGAAACCTATATGGAACTTGCATTTCTCCAGAGAATGTTTGCAGTTTATCCTTTTCTAAAAATTGATTCTTAGTTTTGTTACTTTGCAGTCAGAGAATAAGTCTTGTAAGATTTCTAAATTTAGAAATCAACTTGTCTGTTGTAATAAGTATATAATTAACATTATACGTTAAGGATGTTCCATGCACTGTCTATAGAAAAGCACATTCTGTAGCTGACCACAGACACCGAGGTGCAGGATGTCCTCTTGTCACTTAACCTTTATCTCTGAGTCTGTGCCACCAGGGAGCCGGGAAATTCCAGCTCGGGCAGTTTTGCGGCCCTGCTCCCTCAGGGCTGCACCGGAATGAGGGAGACTCAGTGGTACCCCAAGCCTAGGGACAGGGACAGTGTGGATATCTCATCTCCACTTCCAACCCAGGCCTGCAGGCCCCCTGAAGTCCTAAGGAACCTGTTAGTGCCTGAAACAGACAGTGGGCGGAGTTTACTCAGGTAGACGATCCCAGAATTTCTGTCCAGCCCCCTCTGGCCCCACACAGCCTTTCTGCTCCGACATCAAGGAATAGCAAGAAGGTTGTGTAGCTGGAGAATGGAAGCTTGAGAGAGACTGGGGCACGGGAGTCAGACCTGGGGGAGCCCCTTTATAAGTAGGGTGATAAGCCCCGTTTCCCGGGGCTTTTCGGTTTTTGCCTGCCGCTGGGTGAATGGGTTCATGCTTTCATTGTCAGGCTTGGGTTGGAGTTAGGCGGTCACCTCTACTCTTAGATCAGGAGGGCCCAATAGAAAGCCAGGGAGGGTTTAAGTGGGGGAGTGAAATGTGATTTACATTTTATAAAGTTCCCCTGGGCTCTGCTCAGTGACAAGAGGGCGCTGGCGGGGGCCAGAGTGAAGGCAGGGGCACGAGGGGCACAGAATGGGTGCCAGGAGCGAGCAACGTGGGGCCCTCGGTTGAAGCTCCCTCACCGGTCCCCCCTTCCGTGGGGTCCTCCCGGCCAGGAGAGGTGCCCCAGCGGCGCAGCCCCACCAGGCCTGACCTTGAGCGAGGCCACTCTGGCTTCCGGCCACGAGACTGGATCTGAAATGGTGGAGAAATGCTGGTATTTCCCGGCTGACGTGGAAGGGATCAGGTTACCTTCTGGTCCCGCGGGCGGAGCGGGCTCTCCTAGGAACGGGTGGCAGGGAGCGGGGACTGAGGGAGGGGCCCCAGCCGGCAGGCCGACGGGGTACTGGGGAAAGGCGGAGCGCGGCCGGCAGCTCGGACCGACCGGAGAGGGAGGCCGGGACGTGGAGCTGGTGGGGGGGTGGCCGGCGCCAGACCGCCCGGGCCGGGGGCGGGGCAGACGCTGCGCGGGAACCAGGGGCCGGAGAAGGGGGCGGGGGGCCCCGTCCCGGAGGCGGGGCGGGTGACCTCTGAGCCGCAGGGAGCAGATCGGGGCCGGGCGGGGGCAGGTCTGGGCGCGACGGAGGAAGCCCACCGCGGCCCCGACGCCAGAGCCAGAGCGCCAGGCCCCCGGGGTCCCCTCCCCTCTGATTTCGTCCCCGCCCCTCTCCCCCCTGCTTCTCCCTCCCCGGCCCTGCCTCCACGCCCCCGCGGCCCCGGCGGCCGGGCCCCAGACTCCGCGCGCCATTCCTCCGGCTGCGCGTCCAGCCAGCCGCGCCTGGGCCATGGCGGGCCTGGGGCCGCGACCCGCCAAGGGCTACCGGGTGGTGCTCCTCGGCAGCGTGGCCGTGGGCAAGACGGCGCTCGCCACGCAGTTCGCCTGCGGCAGCTTCCCCGAGCAGTGTGAGCCGTCGGTGGAGGAGCTCTTCAGCAAGGTGATCGAGGTGAACGCGGCGCCCGCTCTGCTGGAGATCGTGGACACGGTGGGCGCCGAGCACCTGGTCACCCTCAAGGACCTGTACATCAAGAACAGCGACGGCTTCGTGGTGCTCTACAGCGTGTGCAGCGAGGCCTCGTTCGAGGCGGTGCGGCCGCTGCGGGAGCGCATGGGCCGGCTGCGGGGGTCCAAGGCCGTGCCGCTGGTTCTCGTGGGCACCAAGGCCGACCTGGACGCCCAGCGCCAGGTGCTGACGGCGCGGGGCCGCGCGCTGGCCCGCGAGTGGCGGTGCCCGTTCCTGGAGGTCACGGCCAAGAGCAAACTCATGGTGGACCAGGTGTTCACGCAGGTGGTGCGCGAGATGGAGGCCCTGGCCCCGCCCGAGGAAGAGGTTCCGGCCGTCCCCACCAACGCGCAGGAGACGTGGCCATCGGAAAGGTTCATCGGCTGATGTGCAAACGGTTCATGATTCCTGTATTCATCGCTTTTCTTGATTTCTGAAGCTCACTTTACTCTTCTGCCTTTTTGAAGAAAGTTATCCAGCTGTAAACAAGTGGTTGCTTCTATATATTGACTCAGATCGGTGCTTCAGACTGTCCAGAGCTTCTTAAATATTTTGTTGAAAACTTTGTTTACCTCTGACAGTGCTGGAAGAAGAAATTAAAAATCGATTTTCTTTTCTTGTATGGAGAGAGTATTACCCTTTTCTGCGAGTGGGATTTGTTGCAGGATTTTTTTTTTTTTCTTTTTGGTCATAATTAACACCTTCAAATGTCATCTGACATTTGACATTGATTGAGGAACATGACCTAAATCGAAGCTTTCCAATCCACGAGGCTTTCATGTGTTCCCCTCTCATTTACAGCCTTGAATTGCAGCAGTAATATTTTCCTCTCTGCGTATTTCTAAATATAGTTATGACATACATAGCATTGGTTTGAAAGGGATGTTGTATACCCTGGGAGGGGAAAAATCAACTGTGTACTCAGGCAAAGACAGTTCAGCTCTGCCTTCAGTTTTGTAATTGACATCTAGTCGATTTCTGCATCTGTAAATTAAGTGAAAATAAAATGACTCTAGAAGTTGATAGTTTTTAATATTTGTCTTTCTAGAACCTAAAGCTACAATTCCTAAAGTTTCCATACACCATATCTTTGCTTTTCAGTTATTTTCCCGGACAAGTTAGTTGCTAGGGTGAAAGTGGCACCACATCTTTTTGTGTTTTTGCAGAAGTGCTTTCTGCAGCTAGTGTTATTTTCCTGGTCACTTGCCAGAGTCGGATATGTTGTCTGAATACCTGCCTAGTTTAACAGTGACAGGGGTGCTGAAGTAGAAGCAAAACGTGAAGAATCTTTTTGTATAGTTTTCACGTAACGATAGAAGAGATTTTTCTTGTACTGGTTTAAAAATATTATTGTTTTATAATTTTAAAAACTGGTCTTTGATATGAGTTACTTGTGTTTATTTGCACAAGTTAACAATTTTACCTCAGCCGTTGCAATAAAATTTTCAAATTTACAAACCTAACTTAGCCATTTGAGCAAACTTCTAAAAATAATAAAAAAGAAAGCTCCGTGCCTGTGATCTGAAATAATTTTGTTAAAGGAAAGTTATCTATAAAGTGATGGTTATACGAGGCTCTGGGAGTTTTATTTATATTGTATATGATGTTTGACTAGAAGAATGGATTTTAACACAAAAAATATATTTTAGAACCTAACAGTGCCTGAGAGCCAGTTCGCCCCACAGGAGAGGGCTAGGCTGGGACCTCCCCTGTCTTTTATCCCTTTCTCTTTCCCCTGGATGTTGGCGGCTGGGGCAGTTGGGGTGCTTACTTTTGAAGCCTTGAAACCCAGCTAAGTCACTACTCTCTGACCCTCTGTCTCCTGGGGTCACTCCTCCTGGCAGCATTACCTCCCACCCTTTTCCGAACCATCATTTCTCCAAGGGGACGGTTCAAACACAGGGAGGAGGGGAGGGGGCGGTGGGGTGGTAGGCAGGAAGCATCTCCTGGCCTCAGCTTTTTCCAAAGCTGCCCCCTCCTCCTGCAGAAGCAGAGGTTATAGAGCCAAGACTGTTCCCTGACTGGGTGTGGGCGGTGCAGAGAAAGCGGGGTGGGGGGCGGGGGGGGGCGGGTGAACAGCAGCCCCTTCCCAGCCCTGAGAGCTGGGGCCCCAGGACTGTCAGCTGGCGACTCCCTTCGCCCTGCCTGCCCTGCCTTTCTGACTCTACCTGCCTATGCTGAGGCCTCCGGGGAGGTTCTGTGTCCCTGGATCCCAGGCCCTCTGGATATCAGGCCTGATCCAGGAAAAAATACATAAATAGCCATTTCTTCCTTTAAATTACTAGAACCATCTCAGACTACCACTCAGATCCAAGCGTCGGCTTAGAGCCCAGGGGTGTACCTGACTGACTGGTCAACACAGGAATGATCAGGCTCAGGTGATCAGCTCCTGTGACCTCAGGAATATGTATGAAGCAGCTTTCTGGGTGTAATATGCTCACACACACACACACACACACAAACACACACACATAAAATTAAAGACCCAGACACTAATTTTCTTTCTCTTCCTGCCTTTCTAATTTCTAACTCATGCATGTTATTTACAAGTTTCCTGCAGTCCCTCTGGCTTCAACTGAGACCTAAATAACTCTACAGTGAATTTGCAAGTGGCCGATATGACCACTTGTCAGGGTACCATGTTACCCGGAAGCACTGTGCCCAGGTGGAGGGACCCATGGAACTGTGGCAGCCAACCTGATAGCTCGAAAATGGTGTTCAGATCACAAGCCCTTTGTTTAGCACTGGGGAGTGTGAAACTGGTTTCCAAAGAGTGAGGAACATTCACTTGCCCACAAGCAGGGTGACTGCTTCTGATTCTCCAAATGCCCTGCAACTCAGGGCACGGACAGATCTTTTTCTTGCCAGTGTGTTATGGTTCAGTTTGTACTATTCAGATTGCTGGTGATGCTGAGAATTTTTTTTTTTGGCCTTGCCACGTGCCTTGCGGGATCTCAGTTCCCTGACCAGGGATCGAACCCAGGCCATGGCAGTGAAAGCGCCGAGTCCTAACCACTGGACTGCCAGGGAACTGGTGACGCTGAGAGTTCTTTTGGAGGTTTTTATTTTTATTTATTTATTTTAATTTCTTTTTTTAAAAATTTATTTATTTTTGGTTGCGTTGGGTCTTCGTTGCTGCGCGCGGGCTTTCTCTAGTTGCGGCGAGCAGGCGGTGCGCGGGCTTCTCACTGTGGTGGCTTCTCTTGTTGCGGAGCACGGGCTCTAGGTGCGCAGGCTCAGTAGTTGTGACACACGGGCTTAGTTGCTCCGTGGCATGTGGGATCTTCCTGGACCAGGGCTCGAACCTGTGCCCCCTGCATTGGCAGGCAGATTCTTAACCACTGCACCACCAGGGAAGCCCCTGGAGGTTTTTGAATGACATTTGAGTTCCTCTTCTGTGAAATGCCCGCTCTTTTTGCCCACTTTTGAACTTGTGTGATCTGTCCTTTTCTTCTTGGTTCTTGGCCTCTGAGACACCCCCAGTGATCCCCGCCTCCTGGTACTCATGCCTTTGTGTGGTTCCCTCCCCTTGAGTCTGGGCAGGACCTAGTGACTCTCTTCTAAGGAATATAACATAACAAGAGTGATGGGGTGTCATTTCCAAGATTATGTTCCACCCCTGCACAAGGATGACACACACATTTGTGAAGCATTCTATATTTTTTAGTCTTGGAAATATTAAATATGATAGGTAAAGTAAAAGTTTTTTTAAAATTCTAAAAAAAAAAAAAGATTATGTTCCAGAAACACTGATTTCTATCTTGCTCACCCACTCTGTCTCTTTCTCAGAGCCCTTGTGCCGGGAAAAGCAAGCTGGCCCATTGTGACTAGCTCAGTGGAGAGCGCCTTGTAGCAAGGAACCGATGTCTCCAGCCCGCAGCCAGAGAGGATCTGACACCCACCAACAGCCTCATGAGGGAGCTCGGGAGGGGGATGTTTTCCCAGTTGAGCCTTGAGATGACAGCCACTCCAGCTGACCCTTTGCTGCGGCCTGTGGGAGACCTTGAGCAGAGGACGCAGCTGAGCCACAGAAACTGAGATGATAAATGTTCATTGTTGTACACCACTACGTTTTAAGGTAATTTGTTATGCAGCAATAGAGAACTAATATAGCTTTTTGGTAACTGGAAATGGGGTGCTGTCACACAAATACCTAAAAGTGCAGGACTGGCTTTGGAACCAGGCTGTGGGCAGAGGCCAGAAGGATTCTGAGGACTGTTAGATAAATGCTACATAACCATGGACAGACCATCAGTGGAAAGCTGGACTTTGAGGATGCTGTCAGTGAGGGTTCAAAAGGAGGTGAACAACAGGGCTTCCTGTTATGTAATGGCAGAAAGCTTAGCAGCTGTGTACCAAATCTGTAGTTAAATGGAGAGCCCCAAAGGTGCCCATTGTTTTTGTTTTTGTTTTTTTAATAGGGCTTTATTTATTTATTATTTACTTAGTTATTTATTTATTTTTTATCTTTGGCTGCGTTGGGTCTTTGTTGCTGCGCGGGTTTTCTCTAGTTGCAGTGAGCGGGGGCTACTCTTTGTTGCGGTGAGCGGGCTTCTCATTGTGGTGGCTTCTCTTGTTGTGGAGCATGGGCTCTAGGGACACAGGCTTCAGTAGCTGTGGCACATGGGCTCAGTAGTTGTGGGCTCTAGAGCGCAGGCTCAGTAGTCGTGGCGCACAGGCTTAGTTGCTCCGCGGCATGTGGGATCTTCCCAGACCAGGGCTCAAACCCGTGTCCCCTGCGTTGGCAGGCGGATTCTTAACCACTGCGCCACCAGGGAAGCCCTGGTGACTCTTTTGTGTTTCCCATCTGCCCCCCTTTTTGAACAGGAATGTCTACAGCAGCTCTCCTATGCCAGTTGCGCCATTGTATACGCGGGCTATGTGTGGCAGGGGAGAGGCGGATAACCTTTCTCTTAGTTGCATGGATCCACAGGCCAAGAAAAATTATATTTGAGCAGCTGTTTACTTAAGGAACTACACCAGAGGAGCCTCATCCTCACTAGACTTGATTTAGATGACAAGATGGTAAACTTTAAGCTCATCAAACATGGATGCTTACTAATCCGTTTTATGACGTTAAACCAACGTTGCACTCAAGATAAACTCCAACTGGCTGTTATTCGCTATAAATTTGATACATTTGATGAGTCTGTTTTCCTAAGATTTTGCTTCATATTTTTGCCTCTGTGTTTACGAATGAGACTTGCCTACAGTTTTCTTATACTGCCGTTGTTTGCATTTGGTATCAATATTATGTTAACATACACAAAAATGTAGCGGGGGACTATTCCCTCTTTTTCTAGTCTCTGTAGGTTCTGTGTGAGATTGAAATGATCTGTTCTTTCAATATTTGGCAGGTATTGCTTGTAAATCCATTATTCTGAAAAGATTTCTAATGTATTTCATTGTTACAAGTTTTACATTTTCTTCTTAATTTAGTTTCCTAGTTTGTATTTTTCCAGGAATCTATACATCCTATGTCTTTTCAGATGTATTGGCATAAAATTGTTCATAACCTCTTACAAGGTTTTGAGTAACCGTAGCATCTCTGGTTACATTCTCTGCTTTGTTCCTAGTATTGTTTATTTATGCCCTCTCTCTAGCTCCAGTTCTTTCTCTAGTTCCTTCTCTATCTTTGGTTTACTCCAAAATTCACAAAAGAAAAAGTCGATACGTTCTCAGAAGAGATTCTAAGATGAGTTTAGCACGCAGGACGCTCATTAAGAGATGCTTTTGAGAAGGACACGTATGGAAGGAAGGGAAGGGAAGTAGGAGGGCAGAGGGAGAAGTTGAGCAATGCAACCATGATAGTGGCCCCAGCCAACCCCACAGTGGTCTCTGAACTAGAATGGCTCTTCAGGTGTTTTGAGTTGGCTAAGAATGGCCAGGTCTTTATACTCCCCCATCAGGCCAGTCACTGGACGTGTGATATTGAGCAGGCCTGCTCTATACGCTGAGGTAGTCCCTGATTGACAGCTGAAGTCTGTCGATCAACAGCCCTCCCAGCAGCTGAGGCAACAAGCCTGTTGAAGGAGAATCCGGGCAGCGCCTCTGCAGTCCTTCATGGCAATGCTGGCGTAAATAAGTCAGATCTTTATTCTCCTTGGTTTGCTTCCAGTCTAGCTAACTTATGCCTCAAGTTTTTCTTTCTTATAACTTTGCTAGAGTTAGCCTGAAGCAGCCAACACATGCCACTTACTCGTTTTTTTCTAACTGCTTCCTTTACTACATGTACCAGTCAATTCAGAAGAAGGAAACTAGACTAATTATTTCAACAGAGAGAATTCAACATAAAGGATTATTCACCAGGTATCAGAAAACTGAAAAAGCAAAAAGGCGACAATAATTTATCTCAGAGCTGGTATTTCAGGAAGAAGCGACCATGCCTAGTGCTGGGGGAACAAAGGTAAGAGGCTGAGATTATTAAAATTTAGAAGCTTAGAGAAGGGATCCTGTAGGAACTGAGAGCCAGACCTCTGAGGAAGGGCCATGCCTGATTTGTGCTGATGCCTGAGCAGCTGGATGGAGGGACCTCAAAGAGCTGAGATCCAACATCTCTGAGGAGAGGGCACCAGGGCGCTGGTGCTGGTATTCCAGAGGAGAAATGCAGTGAGGCTGGTTCTAGAAATGCGGGAAAACTGCAAACCGGAATCCACTGCTGCTCTTGAAATCACCTGCTACACTCACGGTGAAGCACCATTTCTCTGGCAAACAGATTAGATGAGTGCATTCTCCCTCCTGCAGCTTTCCGATCGACATCCATTACCTACTTCGGTGAGATGCTGACAGGCAGCTAGTCGGCAAAGGAGAAATGTGTTTGCAGAGACCCTGCCTTAGCATCAGAAAGCGGAGTGTAGAAGCGTGGGTTTGAAGGAGAGAGAATAATAGCAGTGCCCCTCTTTGACTGCTAAGCACCCATACATACACTCCTACATGCACAACAACAGAAACAACTTGATGCTTCTACTGAACAAGATGTAACTATTTACTCTAAATTGAAAATGCTCTCCCCCTCATCCCAAACCACGGGGGACACAAAGTCCCAAGAGTCATTGCATCCATCACTGGGATACAGTTACAATATCCATCTCTGGACGGCGTTAATGATTCCATAAATTCAGGCCCAGTCCCATATGAATATGCTGTTACCGAAAGACTAAATTTTAAGGTTCACCACCACTTGCAATCCTTCTATAAAATGATGGGAAGAAGGAGAGAAAGAAGCTATCCGTGATATGCACACACAGCCACATAACATGAAAGGAAGAAAATTTTCATGGCTGCCATAGGCATTGTTTCTGTAACCCATCATGAGGCCATAGTTGATTTTTAAATTGTGATAAAGTACACATAACACAAATGTTGCCACTTTAACCATTGTTAAGTGCTCCGTTTCGTAGTGTTAAGTATATTCATGTTGTTCTGCAACCAATCCCCAGAACTTTCTCATTTGTAAACTGGAACTCTGGATCCATTAAACAACAACTTGCTCTTTGCCATTTCCCCCTCCTCCCTGTGCCTATAGCACCCACCATCCCACTTTCCGTCTCTGTGAATTTGACTACTCTAGTACCCCAAAGAAGTGGAGTCAAACAGTATTTGTCTTTTTGTGACTGTCTTATTTCACTTGGCGTGATATCCTCAAGGATCATAATGTTGTAGCCTATGTCAGAACTTTCTTTCTCTTTCAGGCTGAGTAACATTCCATTGTATTATGTACACATTTACATGTGTATGTATAGAGCACATTTTATTTATTCATGCATCCATCAGTGGACACTCGGGTTGCTTCCACCTTTAGGCTATTTGAACAGTGCTGCTAAGAACATGGGTGTGCAAATCTTCTCTTCTGCTTTCGATTCTTTTGGATATATACTCAGAAGTGGACTTGCTGGACCCTACGGTAAATCTAGGCTTAAGTTTTTAGGGCTCACAGTCCTGTTTTCCATAGCAGTACATCCTCAGCAATGCCAGCAGCGCAAACGTGCTCCAATTATTCCACATCCTCAGGGCCACTTGTAATTGTCTTTTTTTTTTTCCCCATAGAAGTCATTCTAATGGGTGTGAGGTGATATCTCATTGTAGTTTTGATTTGCATTTCCCTAAAGATTAGTGATGTTGAGCATCTTTTCATGTGCTCACTATTTGTATTTCTTCTTTGGAGAAATGTCTGTTCAAATTCTTTGGCCATTTTTTTAATCAGATTGTATTTTTGTTGTTAAATTTCAGGAATTCTCGTTAAATTCTGGATGTTAATCTCTCATGAGGTATGTGACTTGCAAATTTACTTCCCTTTTTACTTGCCTTTTTACTCTCTTGATAATGTCTTTTTAAAAAATAAATTTATTTATTTATTTTGGCTGCGTTGGGTCTTCGTTGCTGGGCGCGGGCTTTCTCTGGATGCGGCGAGCTGGGGCTACTCTTCGTTGCAGTACGCAGGCTTCTCATTGCGGTGGCTTCTCTTGTTGCAGAGCACAGGCTCTAGGCGTGCGGGATTCAGTAGTTGTGGCTCGCGGGCTTAGTTGCTCCTTGGCATGTGGGATCTTCCTGGACCCTGGCGCGAACCCGTGTCCCCTGCACTGGCAGGCGGATTCTTCACCACTGCGCCACCAGGGAAGTCCCTTGATAATGTGTTTTGATGCACAAAATTTAAAATTTTTCATGAAATCCATTGTTCGGTTTTTCTTTTGTTGCCCGTGCCAAGAAATCACTGCCGAATCCAAGGCTGCGAAGACTCTGACCTACAGAAGCACGGGGTGGGTCTATTCTGCTTGCTGGTCTGTGTTTGTCTTCATGCCAGCATTACACTCTTCTGGGCACCAAAGCATTGCAGCAGTTTTGAAATCAGGAAATGTGCCTTCCAGCTTTGTTCTTTTTCAAGGCTGCTTTGGCTGTTTGGGATCTCTTGACACTCCATGTGAATTTTAGGATGTTTTTTGCTATTTCTGAAAAAATGCCATTGAAATTTTCATAGGGATTGAATTGAATCTATAGGTTGTTTTGTGTAGTATTGACATGTTAACAGTATGAGGTCTTCCAATCCATGAACATGGAATATTTCCATTTATTTGTGTCTTTAATTTTTTCAGCAATTTATTGTTGTCTTCATTGTACAAGTCTTTTTTTTTTTTCTAAAGGTCATTTTATTGTAAAACCATAAATACAACACTGACATGAAATCATTTAAGCAACTGATCTTCTCTAACCATTAAAAGGATGTCTTTTTGCCTTGGCATCAACCAACCGGGAAATAATGTTGCAAGAATTCGGCGGGTAGGGGGTGCTGAATTCTGGGCTGAGGCTTTTGGCGATTTAAGGAAACAAGTGGAACCTTCCTCTTCTCCTTGGGAATGTCCCACTTTTGGACAAGAACAGACAGGTAAAAACAGCAACATTTAAACAGCTCAGTTTTAAATTTTATTATTATTTTGTAAAAAATTCTTTCTTCTGTTCCTTTCCTCCATTTGACACGAGTGGGGGAATTCCATGGGCATAGCCTATTATTTCATTTTTTTTGCTGTAAAAGTAATCCCTTGATCAAATAAATGTTCTGTGGGATAGCATGAAGGTCCATAAGGCGTACTGTAAATCTGTGGATGGTGGTGCTGGCAGAAGCATTACAGGCAGTGAAGGCAAATCTATATCCAGAATAAATGTCTACCCAGTGAGGGCAAATTGCTGCTCCTTCCACAGTGGAAGAGATCTAGTGTAATTGACTTTTCACCAAGTGACTAGTTGGTCCCTTGGGAAATGACACCATATTAGGGGCTCAGTATTAGTCTCTGCTGTTACTCAACAGTGATGACACCCAAATCAGACTTGGTGAGGCAAAGTCCATGATGTTGAGCCCCTTCATAGCCTCTGTCCCTGCTTCCATGGCTGTTTTGTACATGGGCCCATTGAACGAGCACTTGGATGGCTGGCTGAAGAGGCTGAACTGCTATGCACAGGATGGACTGTCTTGCTCAAGTGATTTATTTAATTTTTTAATTTTTTGGCCATGCCGCATGGCATGTGGGATCTTAGGTCCCCGCCAGGGGTCGAACCTGCACCCCCTGCAGTGGAAGCACAGAGTCTTAACCACTGGACCACAAGGGAAGTCCCTTGCCCAGCTGATTCTTGTGAGCCTCCTCTGCAGTAGGTGCCTTTGGGTGGGTATTCACATATGGTAAATTTTCTTCACAGTCTATGCCTATACAGAGAGTTCCATCCTCATGTCTCCTCCCCAGATCACCTCTTCACCGATTTTTTTTTTTAACATCTTTATTGGAGTATAATTGCTTTACAATGGTGTGTTAGTTTCTGCTTTATAACAAAGTGAATCAGCTATACATATACATATATCCCCATATTTCCTCCCTCTTGCCTCTCCCTCTCACCCTCCCCCGATCTTCCAGTCTTGTTTTTTCGAAATCTCTGATGATCCAGCCAAGCCATTAGCAACTGTCCATGAGCAAATGTAGAGCCATACTTCTAGCCATCTTTCAGTCCAGGCAAAGTGGACAACAATCCAAAGGAATGCTTGAAATGGAGACCACTGGGAAGATTTTCCTTCATCACTCTTTTTTATTTTATTTATTTATTTTTGGCTGTGTTGGGTCTTTGTTGCTGGGGGCGGGCTTTCTCTAGTTGCGGCGAGCGGGGGCTACTCTTCATTGCAGTGCATGGGCTTCTCATCACGGTGGCTTCTCTTGTTGTGGAGCACGGGCTCTAGGCACACGGGCTTTAGTAGTTGTGGCACGTGGGCTCAGTAGTTGTGGTTCACGTGCTCTAGAGCACAGGCTCAGCAGTTGTGGCACACGGGCTTAGCTGCTCCGTGGCATGTGGGATCTTCCCGGACCAGGGCTCAAACCCGTGTCCCCTGCATTGGCAGGCGGATTCTTAACCACTGTGCCACCAAGGAAGCCCCATCACTCTCCTTTAGGGCCACCTCTGAGTGGGACTGTAGAGCCGCAGCCATCCACTCCTGGACCATCTCTAAACCAGGATCAAGGTTTTTCCTCCTCAATCTACTAGTCATAAGGACCTCCCTGTGAGGCCATAGGTGTGGATTGTGGGTGAGGAGACACAGCCTATCAGCACATTTCGACAGACTCTTTAGGTATGTGGTCTACCTTCAAAGGCACTGGACAACAGTTTTACCAAACGTTTTGCCGTGGTAGCACAGGGCTCACTGGCTTCCCAGCCCACCTAGATGCATACTTACACCAAGGGAAAAGCAGCCCCTGCCATCTGGGAGCTGGCCTGGCACTCACAGCTACACCATGGCGTCCTCCTGTTGAACGTAAACAAGTTCACAGAACATGACCTAGATGGATCGAGACAAAAACAAGAGCACCCTGTAATTAGGTCTAAACACAGAAAAGAATGAATACTTTCAAAACCACAAAAAATGACCAAACAGTCCCCCTCTCTTATCTACTATGAGTGATGAATGCTTCTTTACCAAGTGCAGCCTTCCCTCCTTATAGATGAGTTATTATGATATTCAGGCGTTTAATTTCCCCCACTACCTGACAGTGTCTAATCCAGAGCAAAGCCCTGCTACCTATTAAACTTTCACCAAAACCACCTTATACAAGCCTGTAACCAAGTGCCTTTTACCATCTTCTTACTGAGACACCCCATGACTCCCAGGTGTGTGGTCAGCAGTGCGGAGTGAAGTCAACTTTTTTTTGCCACCGTCTGCGGCTTGCGGGATCTTAGTTCCCCCACCAGGGATCAAATCCGTGCCCCCTGCAGGGGAAGCATGGAGTCCTAGCCACCGGACCACCGGGGAAGTGCCGGGAGTAAAGTCAACTTGTTCAGTGACAGGTGTGCTCCTCTGGTCTTTAGCTGGAGGGCAGTGACATCACCCACACCTCACCTGTTACCACAGGTGGTAAGGCCACATTATTTCTAGCAGCAAAACCTGGGGCAGTCAGGGTGCGGGGAGCAGAACCACGGGAGGTAATCTAAGCAAGGCTGACTTACTAAACTTGATCAGGAAGAGCTGGAGGAACAAGGTCTGGGCTTGGCCTCTGGGAACACTTCCAGAGTAACAAAAACTGCCTGGGGTGGGGGTGGGGCTTCCGCCCTCTGGGAACACTTCCAGAGTAACAAAAACTGCCTGGGGTGGGGGGTGGGGGCTTCCGCGCTTTAAGAACACTTTCAGAGTAACAAAAACTGCCTGGGGTGGGGGTGGGGCTTCCGCGCTCTGGGAAGACTTCCAGAGTAACAAAAACTGCCTGGGGTGGGGGTGGGGCTTCCGCGATCTAAGAACAGTTCCAGAGTAACAAAAACTGCCTGGGGTGGGGGTGGGGCTTCCGCGCTCTGGACCTGCCTCTAGAGTCACGAGTTTGCAAAACACCCAGAGCTACCATTCCAGGTTCTGGCGGCCAAAACAGAGATGCTTCTGCTGCTACCCTCATTGCTGTCCCCGCCTGCCAGCGCCCGGGCAGCTCGGAGGAGACACGGGAACATGCTCAGAGAGTCCTCATCGCTTCACGACCTTGCTCGTCGGCAGCAAAGAGCAGCAGGGGCATGGCCTCCACGCCCTTTCCCACTTCCAAAGCTCCTGGAATATCATGCAGTTGGCCGACTCCAATTCCCATGCAGATCTGAGACGGAGGAAGTGCGGTCACGCGGCTGTACCAATTCCCCCAACGCGGCCTCGAGCAGCTGCACGACCCACTTCCAGATTTCTTTTTTTAACAAAACCAAACTTTTGGGTTTAAACCCACTGGGTCCGGACTTCTGACTGGCGCGGGAAAGAGCAGGGTCTCCCCGGGATCTGGGTCTGGGACTCTGACTGGGCTCCGCAAGCAGAACCCCAGGTATCCGCTGCGGCAGAAAGGGCTCCTGGGGCTCCCTCGGAAAGGCCTACCCTGCCCTGACCTGTCGGGGGAGGGGGCTGCGTGCGCAGTGTCGGTACAACTAGTCAACGGTGGTTTCAGGTGAAATGGGGACAGACACTCAGTTCCAAAGGCATGAAGGCCCCGGAGCCGTCTGAAGGCATCTTGGGGAGGGCAGGCACTGGGGCGCTGAGGAAGCCCATAGGGGGATATCTCTCCAGATTCCATCTGTGCAGGCAGTGAACCCCCGGCCTCTCCCGGACGGGCCTCTAGCACTTTCCTTGAACCACAACACAGGAGGTCAGGGCTTCCTGGGGTGCGGACACCGCAGCTCGAACTCTCAGACGTCCTGTTACACATGCGTGTTGTGAAGTCACACTCGGCTAGTTAGTGAGGCCCGCCCGCATTCCAGGGAGGACCACAGGCCGCAGGGGAGACCTCGCACCCGGGTTGGCAGCCGTGGGCGGGGCGAGGAGGGGCTGCGCATTCCAGCGGGCGGAGGCGGGTCCCGTGGCCCGGCTGGCTGACCGCGCCTCCCGCCCGGCCGCCAATGCGCCTGCGCGGGGCGGGGCTGCGTAGAATCAGCTTTAATGGAAAGTTGGGGTCTGTGGCGGGATCGCGGTCTGTTACGCAGAGAGGCCGGGACGCGGGAAGTCTGGGCTGCCGTGGGCCGGGAGGCAGGGGACGGGCCGGGCCACGAAGGGCCCCCGACGCCAGCCTCCACTAGGTGTTTGTGCTGCGGCGGCGGCGGCGAGGCCATCTCTGGGACGAAGACGCATTCGGGTGACGGGGAAGGAGCCTCTCAGGGCAGCGACTTCCGTACCTCCTTGGTGACTTGGAGGGAGGGGCGTGTCCAGAGGAGGAAGTCCTTACTCAAGGTGTAAGGTGACACTGCCGGGGAGGGGAGGGGAGGGGAGGCCCATCCAGCGTGGGAGCAGGGCGGTGAGCTTTTTGGATTCCAAGGCTTCAAAACACAGTCCGACACCTCAGAGGGAGGGGACGCCGACCGCGCCCCAGAGCCCGCCCAGCCTCGGGTTGAGAATTGAGTTTTTTGGTTTTGTTTTTATTTTTGAGGTGGATAGTAAGATAAAAGCCATCACCTTATTTAAATGTTATATGGAATATTAATAGAACTCCCCTTGACAAAGTTACTTAGTTGTTACAGATCAAAATACGGTTCTGAGGTTGGTTTTGGGTTTATTTGGAAGCGTGTGGCCGGCCGGTATAGCTGATGAAGTAGAGAAGCCGCAAACTGCAGCTTTTTAAAACAAGCTAAAAAGGTAATCCTTCCTAAAATTGCAAAAGGTAAAACCTTTCAGAAAAGAGTTCCCCATACACCACTATCAAAAACCAGGACCTAAAAAAGGACTTAGGGGACTTCCCTGGTGTCGCAGTGGTTAAGAATCTGCCTGCCAATGACACGGGTTCGAGCCCTGGTCTGGGAAGATCCCACATGCTGTGGAGCAGCTAAGTCTGTGCGCCACAACTACAGAGCCTGTGCTCTAGAGCCCGTGAGCCACAACTGCTGAGCCCATGCACCACAACTACTGAAGCCCACGCGCCTAGAGCCCGTGCTCCGCAGCAAGAGAAGCCACGGCAATAAGAAGCTCACGCACCACAACAAAGAGTAGACCCCGCTCACCGCAACTAGAGAAAGCCGTTGCGCAGCAAGAGACCCAATGCAGCCAAAAATAATTAATTAAAAAAAAAAACCTACTTAAAAAAAAAAGGACTTAGGCTTGATAGGTTTTCTGTTCCAGTGCTGATGCTACCTTTAAAATATTCGAGAGGTCAGACTGAATAGAGGGATCTGCTAAACACCTTTTAAAATACACTTGCAGGGCTTCCCTGGTGGCACAGTGGTTGAGAGTCTGCCTGCCGACGCAGGGGACACGGGTTCGTGCCCCGGTCCAGGAAGATCCCACATGCCGCGGAGCGGCTGGGCCTGTGAGCCATGGCCACTGAGCCTGTGCGTCTGGAGCCTGTGCTCCGCAATGGCAGAGGCCACAACAGTGAGAGGCCCGCAAAACTCGGTGTTGTTTCTCATTATGCTGATTTTGCCTTTCCTCTTAACAGAATTCTTGGGAGAGAAGTTAAAAAAGTAGATGTGCTATAGATGTGCTAACAGCTAGTTAACACAGCTTTAAAATAAAATTCATTCAGACAAATGTAAAATCACTTTATTTGTGCTCAACTTACTGATGCAAATGTCTACTAAAACTAACATTTACAAAACTGGCAGAGCTGAGTTCTAGGGTCTGGATACACAATTAATACCCCGGTGATGCAGGCCCCTTCTCGAGGCATTCCTAGGGAGGTCACAGCTATACTTAGAGTGATACAGAAAGGGCCACAGCTGCAGTTCAGGGCTGCAGATAAGCTTTAAAATATATGAGGCTTCATAGTATTCTGAGCTTACTTGTCAGCTAAATTGTCCAGTGAAAACATTAATTATAACTCTCAGAGCAGGTTCTGCATATTATCTCATCTATACAGCAGTGTCCTAGTGTGTCTCCCCTGCAAGGAAACAGTGTCAAAGCGTGAGTATGCCAGACAGGGAGAAAGTTTTCAAATAAGTAACTGGTTTGAGGCTCAATTCTTCTTTTTTTCTTTCTTTAAAAGACACCGATTTGGTAATTCAGAGCTCAAATATTTACTCATTACAAGCACAGAATGTGATTAAGAAAATCAATTATATTTTTAAAAACCATCCTTTGCATTTCAGCCATTTGAAGATCTTAGAAGGCTAAAGGGCTGACTGATAAGGACCAGATATCATACTGGTGGGAACAGCTGAGCACCCCTGTTCTCCGCCCATGGATCTTGCAGGGCCAAGGCCACGGCACAGGCTGGTCCTCTACCCAGCCAGCACCAAGGCCCCCATCTGGGGACACTGAAGTGGTGGCACAGGACCTCATTGGAGATTCCACCTCAGGCTAGTCTCCACCTCATGCTGGACCCGAGTGCACACCTGGTCCACCTGGGCCTCACTCTTTGCTGGGACCTCCAGGCCCTAGCACCACCCCTAGCAGGCCAGTATGTGCCCTGCGCTGTCAGCCCCTCAACTCACCTGGTGAAGCTTCCACCACCACCCAATGTGCTTGCCAAGGTCCGGGTGGCCCTGCAAGGCATGAAGAGCTTGTGGAATTTTATACCCCCCATTAAACTACCGTTCAAGAGTGAGGATAAAATGAAAATATTTTCAGAGAAACAAAAATGGAAAGTGTTAGTAACAGACCGTGATTAAAGTATGCACTTCAGGAAAAAGGAAATTGAACCCAGAACAAAGATTTGAGAAGAATGGTGAACGAAACAGATGAGGCAAGACCCAGAGAAGTCAGTGAACAAACTGAGCCTGGGTGATCCCATTATTTCAACCTATTAGACAACAAAAAAAGAACCTCCACATTCCAAGGAGTGACACAAGAACCCTTCTGCATACAACTTATTAAGAAGTGTCCGACTGATTCGGGGACCATATCACTCTCAACAGGCTATTGAAGAGGAAGTTTATGGTAATGGTGGCCTAGGTAGTCTAGAACTGCCTGCCGAAGACAAGTGAACTGATGAACAAGATCTAGAAAACATATTCTTCAGAGCACCAGAGAGCTTACAAGATAACAACCCAGAGAAAACAACCCAGGCAGGATCACACAGTAGGAATCCGGAGAAGTGAGTCTGGCGGTTGGGAAAGCGTTTTCCCTAGGGACAAATCCAGGAGAGATGGAAGGCTGTGCTGCATCTTTGAAAGCCTCAATGGCTTAGAGGTGTGGAATTGAGGTTTGTCTGTAGAGATGACCAATGATGACTCCTGCACACACAGTTGCTCCTTCCTTAAGGAGGCGAGTCTGTTTCCTTTCCCTTAGAATCTGACTTCCTTTGACTAATAGAATGTGGCATTAAGTGATACTGTGTCAGGTCCAGGTCAATGCCTCAAGAGGACTAGCAGCTCCTCTCTGGTCTTCTTGGGATGCAGTTGCCAGATAAAGAAGTCAAGACTAGACTACTGGATGGTGGGAGACCATATGAAGAGAAAGAGAGAGCTGAAGCCATTCCAGCCTTCCCGGATGAGTGAATACATGCACATTCCCTCCCCAGCTGAGCTGCATAAGTGGCTTCAGCAGAAGAATTGTCCAGCTAAGCCCAGTCAATACTCAGAGTCATAAGAAATAATACATCTTTTAAATTTAAGCCACTGAGTCTCTGGGTTTCTGTTATGCAGCAACAAATAATCAACAGAGTCTGTGGCCCACCAAGATTGGGGCCCCAGGGAAAACACGTGCTACTTTGAGCTGGAATCTTAAAGGGTTGCACCCTAGAAGTGAGGGTTAACTGGAAGTAAATCAACCTTCAGAGAGTCTGGAGCCCAGCTTTAGGAAAATCTTTTAAGGAAATCTCAAGCCCTGAAATTAGATTAAGCCTGAAAATTAGATTAGATTAAGCCCTCTCTTATGGTTAGTGCTCCCAGGCACCCGGAAAAAAACAATTAAAACTCTTCTGGAGAAAGAGAACAACCTAAGCTTCAAATTGTTTCAGTGATTTATCCAATATGTAAAAAAGATCATCAGGCCCATATGAGAGATGAAGAAAAAAAAAACAAGGAAGAAAAAAAAAACAAGAGACAAAAAGATAAGAACAGACCCTAGAGACCCAAGATACTGGTTTAATCGGACACAAACTTTTATTCTGTTCAAAGAAAAAACAAAAAAGCTTGAAAAATTTAGCGGACAACTGAAAACTGTAAAAATCACATAGCATATTTGAAAAAGAATTAAATAGAAAGTCTAGAACTAAAAAATTGAAAAACTTAAATCCCAGTTGACAAGTTAACGGCAGATTAGACACAGCTCAAGAGAAAAATCAGTGACTCTGAGAGATTTCAAAATTATTCAGAATAAATTTTTAAAAAGTAAATAGGAGAGGTAAGAGAGTAGGTGAGGAAGTCCAACATAGGTGTAATTTGAGTCCCCAAAGAAGGCAGATTAGACCACAAAAAAGCATATTAAGAGCTAATGGCTGGGGACTCCCCTGGTGGTGCGGTGATTACGAATCTGCCTGCCAAGGAAGGGGTCACGGGTTTGAGCCCTGGTCCGGGAAGATCCCACATTCTGTGGAGCAACTAAGCCCGTGCACCACAACTACTGAGCCTGTGCTCTGGAGCCTGTGAGCCACAACTACTGAGCCCACGTGCCACAACTACTGAAGCCTGTGCGCCTAGAGCCCGTGCACCACGACAAGAGAAGCCACTGCAATGAGAAGCCCACGCACTGCAACGAAGAGTAACCCCTGCTCGCCGCAACTAGAGAAAGCCTGCGCACAGCAATGAAGACCCAACACACCAAAAATAATAAATAAATAAATAAATTTTTTTAAAAAGAGCTAGTGGTTGAAAATGTTTGAAAATGGGTGAATGACAATATACACAAACAAAACTATGGATTTCAGCAGAATAAATAAAAAGAAACCTATACATAAGATACATCACAATGAAATTACAGAACACCAAAGACAATGTGAGATCTGAAAGCAGTCAGAGGAGAAGAGTACAGTAGTTAGACTAATAACTAGGTTTTTAACAGTAATATTCAGAAGCCAGTAGGAAGAGCTCTTTAGCATATTGAAAGAAAACAATTGCCAACCTAGTTATCTTTCACTGTCTTTCAAAAGTGAGGGCCAAATAAAGACATTTTCAGAAAAAAAAAAAGGGATTGGCACTACAAATTCATACTAAAGGAAATTCTAAAGGATGTACTTCAAGCAAAGTGAGAGTGATATAAAAAGGAATAAAGGGCAAAGAATTATCAATATGTGGTAAAATCTAAATGAAGATTGCTATATAAATAGTAATAATTATACAGTATTTTGGGGTTAAAAACAAGATGGAATTAAAACCACAACAATAATAATAGCAGAAGTTTAGAGGAAGGAATATGAAGTTAATGTTTCTTTTTTTAAAATTGAAGTGTAGTTGATTTACAATGTTGTATTAATTTCTGCTGTACAGCAAAGTGATTCAGTTATACATCTATATGCATTCTTTTTCATATTCTTTTCCATTATGGTTTATCACAGGATATTGAATATAGTTCCCTGTGCTGTACAGTAGGACCTTGTTGTTTATCCATTCTATATACAATGGTTTGCATCTGCTAACCCCAAACTCCCAATCCATCCCTTCCCCATCCCCCTTCCCTCTTGGCAACCACAAGTCTGTTCTCTATGTCTGTGAGTCTGTTTCTGTTTCATAGATAAGTTCATTTGTGCCATATTTTAGATTCCATATATGTGATATCATATGGTATTTGTCTTTCCCTTTCTGACTTATGAAGTTAATGTTTCTAAAAATCCTTATTTATGGGAAGATAGGAAGGTTTTAAAAAAATATTTATTTATTTATTTGGCTGCATCAGGTCTTAGTTGTGGCACACGGGATCTTCGTTGAGGCACGTGGGCTCTTCATTGTGGCGTGTGGGCTTCTCTCTAGTTGTGATGCGTGGGCTCCAGAGCATGCAGTCTCAGTAGTTGTGGCACACGGGTTCTCTAGTTGTGGCACACAGGCTCCAGAGCACGTGGGCTCAGAAGTTGTGGCATGCAACCTCTCTAGTTGTGGTATGCAGGCTCAGTAGTTGCAGCACATGGGTTCTCTAGTTGTGTCACGCAGGCTCCAGAGCATGTGGGCTCAGTAGTTGCAGCAC
This sequence comes from Monodon monoceros, assembly GCF_005190385.1. Classification (NCBI taxonomy): domain Eukaryota; kingdom Metazoa; phylum Chordata; class Mammalia; order Artiodactyla; family Monodontidae; genus Monodon; species Monodon monoceros. The sequence goes on along the minus strand of NW_021703778.1, from coordinate 172,155,015 downwards.
GCAGGCTCTCTAGTTGTGGACTGCAGGCTCTAGACCACATGGGCTTAGTTGCCCTGTAGCATGTGGGATCTTAGTTCCCCCACCAGGGATCAAACCCGTGTCCCCTGCATTGGAAAGCAGATTCTTAACCACTGGACCACCAGGGAAGTCCTCAGAAAGGTTTTGATTAACTTTAAACTTTGATGAGTTAAGTGCGAATATTAAAAACTTTAGTGTAACAAATAGAATATTTAATCAAAACATGAAAAAATAAGAAATATCTACAAGATGACATGAGAGGTGGGAAAAAGAAAATAGAATAGGCAGGACAAATAGAAAGCAGAATATAAGATATTATATTTAGGGAATTTCCTGGCAATCCAGTGGTTAGGGCTCCACACTTCTGGGGGCACAGGTTCAATCCCTGGTGGGGGAGCTAAGATCCTGCAAGCCATGCGGCCAAAAAAAAAAAAAAAAAAAGTTATATTTAAACTCAATTATAATTTAATTACATTAACTATAAATAGAATAAATTCTCAATTTATGAAACAAAGATTATCAGATTAGATTTAAAAAATCAAACTACTGCTATTATGGGATACACATTTAAAATGTAAAGATGCATAACGTTTGAGGGCTTCCCTGGTGGCGCAGTGGTTGAGAGTCTGCCTGCCGATGCAGGGGACGTGGGTTCATGCCCTGGTCTGGGAAGATCCCACATGCCATGGAGCGGCTAGGCCTGTGAGCCATGGCCACTGAGCCTGCGCGTCTGGAGCCTGTGCTCCGCAACGGGAGAGGCCACAACAGTGAGAGGCCCGTGTACCGAAAAAAAAAAAGATGCATAACGTTTGAAACAAAGAATAGAAAATTATAGTGGTGCAGTAATACCTAGAAGTTTGGTATAACCATATCAGTGTTTGACAAATAGGCCTAAACACAGATTTGGAAGGCTAAGGGAAGCAGTCTCCATTTTGTAGCTCACACAAGTGTTTGCTGACATGCTGACTGACCTATAGATGTGAGGTTATAGCTGGGCCTCAACCTGCTCCACCTTCCCCTAGATCCTCCTTCAGCTTCTCTGACTCCTGGACCAGGTGTGTACGTTTAGCTCTGTGATGAAGGACCCAACTCTTCTGCAGGATACCCATAACACCAAGGCCAGAGGCAACAAGAACTGGCACGGATTTCATTCTGTCTTCATGGGGTGCCAGCTCCTGCTCAGAAAGTGCTTTTCTTCAAACTTCTACCTGACATGCAAGCACATAGATCTTTTCTTGTGGCCATTTAATATCACAATTGGTTGATTATTAGCAACCAAGAAAAACTCAATTCCAGTCTTAGTTTGCTAGGGTTATTATTATTATTTTTTTTAAAGATGATTTCATCTAGAACCAATGTTCTCTTTTTTTAAAAATTAATAATTTATTTATTTTTGGCTGTGTTGTGTCTTTGTTGCTGCCTGTGGGCTTTCTCTAGTTGTGGTGAGTGGGGGCTACTCTTCGTTGCGGTGCTCAGGCTTCTCACTGCGGTGGCTTCTCTTGTTGTGGAGCACGGGCTGTAGGTGCACAGGCTCAGTAGTTGTGGTGCATGGGCTTAGTTGCTCCGTGGCATGTGTGATCTTCCCGGACCAGGACTCAAACTCATGTCCCCTGCATTGGCAAGTGGATTCTTAACCACTGCACCCCCAGGGAAGTCCCTGCTAGGGTTATTATAACAAAGCACCACAGATTGGGTGGCTTAAACAACAAAAATTCATTTTCTCACAATGATGGAAGCTGGAAGTCTGAAACTGAGGTGCTGTCAGGGCTGGTTTCTCCTGAGGCCTCTCTCTGGACCTAAAGATGACTGTCTTCTCCCTGTGTCCTCACATGGTCTTCTCTCTGTTTCTGTGTCCTAATCTCCTCTTTTTATGAGGACACCAGTCATAATGGATTAGGGCCCACCTTAATATCCATATTTTAATATAATTACCTTTTTAAAGACCCTCCCTCCATATACAGTCACACTTTGAGGAACTAGGAGTTAAAATGTGAACATATAAATTTTGGAATGCAGTTCAGTGCATAACAATTCCTGGAAGGATCTGCTGGATCTCATCCTCCAGCTAAAGTGTATTAAAGCTAGAGCACTGCAGTTGTTCTTTAAGAAACAAAGTTCAGGGCTTCCCTGGTGGCAGAGTGGTTAAGAATCCACCTGCCAACGCAGGGGACACGGGTTCGAGACCTGGTCCAGGAAGATCTCACATGCCGCGGAGCAACTAAGCCCCATGTGCCACAACTCCTGAGCCTGCGCACCTAGAGCCCATGCTCCACAACAAGAGAAGCCACTGCAATGAGAAGCCCACACACCGCAATGAAGAGTAGCCCCCGCTCACTGCAACTAGAGAAAGCCCACGTGCAGCAACAAAGACCCAGTGCAGCCAAAAATAAAATAAATAAATTTAAAAACAAAAACATTCACTTTAAAAAAAAAAAAAAAGAAACACAGTTCAGCTTAGGATTCATAAGCATCCCAATGTATTTCCAAGGAGAAGAGGCATCTTACCATCAAAAATGACAAAGCACACAGGAAGTGAAACACCATGAGAGCACGCCAGCAGAATCATATAAACTGGATAGAACGGGATTATCAGACACAGAATTATACTTTATATTTTTAAAGAGATGAAATCAACTTCTAGTTAGTACCGCACCACTATAATTTTCTACTCTTTGTTTCTAACCTTATGCATCTTTACATTTTAAATGTGTGTCTCATAACAACAGTAGTTTGATTTTAAAAATCTAATCTGATAATCTTTGTTTCATAAATTGAGAATTTATTCCATTTATAGTTAATGTAATTAAATTATAATTGGGTTTAAATATAACATCTTTTTGTTGTTGTTGCTGGTTTTTTTTTTTTTTTGGCCACACGTCTTGCAGGATCTTAGTTCCCCCACCAGGGGTTGAACCTGTGCCCCCAGAATTTACTTTATATTTTTCCTTAAATTGGTAAGGAAATGACCCTAAATAATGACCATGGAGATTTGTAAGAGATTCAAGTAGACCTTCTAGAAATGAAAGTTATAAGAATTCAACTAAAATTAAACACTAACTAAATGGCTTAATAACCAGACACAGCAGCAGTATGAATAAAACTGGCATAACTCAGATATCCTTGTCCCTGGAGAAAATCTCAAAGGATCTACAGATAAGTGACAATTAATATGTGACTTTAGTAAAGTTGCTGGTTTATAAAAGTTTGCTTACAGAAAGGATTCTGGGAAGATGGCAGGGTAGGAAGCCCCAAAATCAGTCTTACCACCTAGCCAACAATTGCCCTGGCAGAATCTGTCCGATGTTACTATCTGGGGACTCCATAGTCTACTGAAGGCTTTCAGCATGCAGCCAAAGGCTTGGACAGTAAGTTGCATGTAACTTTAGTCATTTTCAGGTCTTAGCACAGCAGATGCCCGTCCTCCACCCTCAGCCCTGTCGGTGCCAGCTGTGCGCACCCTCCATACAGCCTGCAGGGTCAGGGTGGGCCCAAAGGACCCTGTCTACCCAACATTGGAGACGTGTGCTCCAGCTACTCTTGTGATTACAGGGGTCCAAAGAGGGAGGCAACCTTTGATGTTGCCCCTCCCCCATTATTGCAATCCGCCCCCCTCCAGCCAAAGTGACTTCCAGGGGATATAATAGGCCAGTGCCCTTCCCAGTTTCATTTTTCTTTTTCCTCTGTTGGGAGCCGGATATTGGAGACTAGGGCACTCAAAAACAATTACATATACAGTGACAGCCAGAAGATGACTGCACATGCCCAGGACAGATGCAGGCTCAGAAAAGAGCTGAGAAGACCTTAAGTTTACACTTTATGCTGATCCTTGACATAAAGACAACCCTCAAGAGAACAAAAATAACCAAATCCCCCAGGAAACTCTGGGGAAGGGGGAGCATCTGATTTCCAGACATACCACAATAGATTCAAATGTCCAGTTTTCAACAACAGCAACACAAGGCAAAGAAAGAAAAGTATGGCCCATTCAAAGGAAAAAGAAATCAACCAAACAGTTCCTGGAAAAGATCTGATGGCAGATCTCCTAAACAAAGACTTTAACACAACTATCTTAAATATGCCCAAAGAAATAAGATGTGGAAAAAGTCAAGAAAATGATGTATAAACAAAATGGAAATGTCAAGAGGTAGAAAACCTGAAATGAAACCCAAAAAATTCTGGAGCTAAAAATGTATGATAACTGAAATGAAAAATTTGCCAGAGGGATTCAAAGGCAGATTTAAGTGGGCAAAAGAAAGTCAGTGAGCTGGAAGATAGGGCAATGGAAATTACCAAGTCTGAAGAACAGACAAAGATAGAGGAAAAGTGAACAGAATCTAAGGGATCAGTCAGAAACTATCAAGTGGACCAACATACACATTGTGAGAGTCACAGAATAAGAAAGGAAAAAGCATCAGAGAGAATATTTGAAGAAATAATGACTGAAATCTTCCCAAATATGATGAAACATGTGGATATAAATGTCCAAGAAGCTCAATGAACTCCAAATAAGATGAATGCAGAGAGCCACACCCACACCTGCTATAATCACACGTTGGATAGAAAGACAAAGCATCTTGAAAGCAGCAGGAGAAGTGCCTCGTCACATACAAGCGATCCTCAATAAGATCTAAAGCGGATTTCTTACCAGAAGCTTTGGAAGCCAGAAGGCAGTGAGTTAATAGATTCAAAGTGCTAAAACCAAAACCTCTGTCAACCAAGAATCCTCTATCCGGCAAAACTGTCCTTCAGATGTAAGGGAGAAAAAAGACATTCCAGATAAACGAAAGCTGAGGGAGCTGGTTGCCACTAGACCAGCCCTGCAAGAAATGCTCAAGGAGTCCTGTGGGGTAAAGGGAAAGGACACTGGACAGTAACTTTAAGCCAGGTGGAGAGACAAAGATCTCAGGATATACATGGGCTGTTATAAAAGATATTGATGTCACCTTGGTTTGTAACTCCACGATTTGTTTTCTGTATAATTTAAGACTAATGCATTTAGCTATTAGTTCATGTTTTGGGACACAAAGTGTCTAAAGATATAGTTTTGTGAAAACAGCTAAAAGGGATGGAGCTGTAAAGGTGCAGAGTTTGATACTGAGGTTAAGCTTGTGTAAATTGAAATTAGAGTGTTATAACTTTAAAATGTTAAATGTAATCCACATGGCAACCACAAAGAAAATAGCTGTAAGTCTGCATGCCGTAACTAAGAGTCCACATGCTGCAACTAAGAGCCCACATGCTGCAACGAAGATCCCATGTGCTGCAACTAAGACCCGGCACAGCCAAAATATATAAAATTAAAACAATTTTAATTTTCTTAATTAAAAGGAAATAAGGAATTTGTGTTTCACCGTAAAATTCAACTACACACACAAGATGACAGTAATGCAGGAAATGAAGACAAAAAGTTATAAAGCATATAGAAAACAGCAAAATGACAAGAGTCCCTTTTATCAGTAATTACTTTAATCCATTTACATTTAAACTGTCCAGTCAAGAGTATCCATTCTGTCAAACACACATGATCCAACTATGTCTACAAGAGACTCACCTGAGATCTAAAGACACAAACAGATTGAAAGTAAAAAAGATAGGAAAGATTCTGTGCCAAGAGTAGCCAGAAGAGAGCAGAGTTCGTTATACTAATGTTAGACAAATTAGATTTTAAGTAAAAAAATTGTTACAAGACAAAATAATAAAAGGTTCAATACAGCAAGAAGATATAGTAATAGACGTATATGTACCTAATGGCAGACCAGAGTATTCGAATAAAAAATAGAAAGGGTGAAACAGTTGGCTCCACAATAGTGGGAGACTTCACTACCCCCTCCCAATAATGGACAGAACATTGTAGCGGTCAGTTCCTCTATAAATCAACTATACCTAACAGGCATGTACAGAACACTCTACTCAACAATAAGATACACATTCTTCAAGGGAACACGGGATGTTTTCTACCATAGACCATATATTAGGCCACAGATTAAGCCTCCATAGATTTAGAGAGATGCATATCATATAGGATATCTTCTCTGTCCTCAAGGCGATAAATTAGAGGTCAACAGAAGGAAACTGAAATTCAAAAACTGGAAGTTAAACATAATCTAAACAACCAATGGATCAAGAAGAAATCACAAGGGTAATTAGGAGTTACAGACAAGTGAAAACAAAAAACAACAAACCAAAATGTGTGGGATTCAGAGGAAGCAGCGCTAAGGGGGAATTTATAGCCACGAATGCTTACATTAAGAAAATAAAGGGCTTCCCTGGTGGCGCAGTGGTTGAGAGTCCGCCTGCCGACGCAGGGGACACGGGTTTGTGCCCCGGTCCGGGAAGATCCCACATGCCGCGGAGTGGCTGGGCCCGTGAGCCATGGCCGCTGAGCCTGCGCGTCCGGAGCCTGTGCTCTGCAATGGGAGAGGCCACAACAAAGAAAATAAAGGTCTCAAATCAACCACCTAACTTCACAGCTTAAGCAACTGGAAAAAAGAAAACTAAGCCCAAAGCTAGGAGAAGGAAGGAAATACAGGGCAGAGATAAATGAAACAGAATAGAAAAATGAGGGAAAACATAGTCAATGAAACCAAAAGTTGGTTCTTTGAAAAGATCAAACACGTTGACAAACATTCGGGTAGGTGGACCATGAGAGACTCAAATTACTGAAATGAGAGATGAGCGGGGACGCTACTCCTGACCAGCAGAAACAAAGCCTGCGAGAGCTGTAACAGCGATGCAGACAAGTCGTGTAACTTCGATGAAAGGGGCACAGGCAGCCAGTCGGACACAAAGCCGTTTGAAATGTTTTATTCCAGTTTCCAAGTGTCACCTGGTAAACCAAGGTTTGGTCGTTAACAAAAGTACTAGTCACAAACCCATAAAATAGAACACATCTGAATCCATTTGGTCCACGTAGGCTTAGCTAGTTAACTGTTGTCTCATTGAGCAGTTTACTAACGTTTCTAGACTAAATCCCAAGATGTCACCCATCAGTCGGCTTGTCTGTTTGTGGAAATTGTGGCAGGTGACCCTGGGAAGCCTGTGTCCCAAGTCCAGTCTCTACAGTGTCAGTGGATCAGGGGACTGGCACGGTCATTGGTGAAGTGTTTCCTTCCAGGAGATTCTGACTCTGATGTGTAGTTTGAAGCACATGTCTTTCAGTAAGTGACAGAGAAGTGGAAACCACCTGTTGATGACAGTTAGCCAGAGTCACTAAGTTCTATCACTATCACAACCCACGTGTCAGATGGAAGAGATGAGTCTTCTCCTGAGAACAAGATCAGTTAAGCATCTAGCCAATGACTGTCGTGCAAGTGGACATTGGAAGTACTTCCAGGTCGTTTTAGTTTACCCCACAAAACATGTTTGATTGTCACCACTGACAAGTATTTTAGACCTAGAAACTGCTTTTTAAAACATCCATTCAAGACTTATTGTTTCCAAGGGAGAGGGATGGATTGCGAGTTTGGGATTAGCAGATGCAAACTATTATATATAGGATGGATAAATAACAAGGTCCTACTGTACAGCACAGGGAACTATATCCAATATCCTGTGATAAACCATAATGGAAAAGAATATGAAAAAGAATGTATATGTGTACACGTGAGTCACTTTGCTGTACAGCAGAAATGAACACATTGTGAATCAACTATACCTCTCTCTCTCTCTCTCTCTCTCTCTCTCTCTATATATATATATATATAATTTTTTTTGACTTAACTGTGCTAGTATTTTTACTGGGATTAGGATGAAATGTTGAGTGTTTAGGGCTATGCATATGACATTCTGTACATTTTGAGTGGTCTGCCCCAATCTTGTTTTTCCATAAGTATGTTATTTTTACTGAGCAATTTTGCAGAAGGTAACTTTTTTTTTTTTTTTTTTTTTTTTTTCAGTACGCGGGCCTCTCACTGCTGTGGCCTCTCCCGTTGCGGAGCACAGGCTCCGGACGCGCAGGCTCAGCGGCCATGGCTCACGGGCCCAGCCGCTCCGCGGCATGTGGGATCTTCCCGGACCGGGGCACGAACCCGCGTCCCCTGCATCGGCAGGCGGACTCTCAACCACTGCGCCACCAGGGAAGCCCCAGAAGGTAACTTTCTTAAGATGCATAAATGTTGTTAGAGTAGAAGTGCCTGCACACTACACACTATACTGAAACTATACCTGGGAGCAGGATGTGACAGGTGCCACAAAACAGGGTCCTAGGGTACAGGGACATGGACAGTATTTTTTTTCCTGTACAATTACTTCTCCAGGATACGCCACTAAGCTGCTTCACAGGAGGGTAAGTGCTCCCCCTGGAGGAACTTACAGTCTGGGGGCCAGTTCCTTCTCCACTCCAGGCGGCGTTTCTAGCACACGATACTCGATACTCGCGCTGGTTGAGATTAAGCCCTGGCTACATATAAACAGAATGGTGTCTGCTTTCACTTCCGAGATTATATTTTACAGAAGAAAGCAAAGCGTCACCTGGTCCTTTGCAGCTGTGACTGGTTTTGCCTGTGGAGCCATCCCCATTCCCAACCTCTCTCCTCTCAAGTTCAGTGGATACACAATAAAATATACTTCTAAAGAATAAGTTAAGGGGCTTCCCTGGTGGTGCAGTGGTTGAGAGTCCGCCTGCTGATGCAGGGGACGCGGGTTCGTGCCCCGGTCCGGGAAGATCCCACATGCCGTGGAGCGGCTGGGCCCATGAGCCATGGCCGCTGAGCCTGCTCGTCCGGAGCCTGTGCTCCGCAATGGGAGAGGCCACAACAGGGAGAGGCCCGCGTACTGCAAAAAAAAAAGAGAGAGAGATGGTAGACCTCAGAGTGACTGTCCCTTGAGAAGACCAACCACTCACTTGGCCAGTTTATTACATCAGACCTCCTCCAACCAGGAGAGGAAGAAATTCTTCCTCAACAGAATCAGTACCTACCCTGGATATAGATTTTTTTTTCTATGCCCAGAGCTCCTCTGCCAGCTCTGCTCTCCAAAGGCCTACCTGATGCCTGATGGATCTTACATACATCACTTCAGAGTGAGGGCCACATGGTACAGCAAAAGAGGTACGGCAATGGGTTAGGACTGCAGGATCTTCTGTTCCTAATAGAGGCCATATCACCCTGAAGCAGCTGGCCAGAGAGAAGATTGGAATTACCTTCAGCTGCTAAGACATCAGATTGGGGACCTCATCCTACAGGGTTGAGGGTCTGTCCACCAGGGTGTAGAGTAAGAATGGAACCAATGGCCCACATATGATACTACATCCAAATAGCTAGAAGACGCCGGCGGAAGTGGGAGTGACCACTCTTCTCATCACTCCCGGAAACCCATGTGAAGGATTTGTGCTTCCTGTCCCTGAAGCAGTAGCTTCCACTACATTATTATCCAGGGGATGAACTCTTCCTCCGGGTACAGTAAGGGTTCCACTGAACCTGAAGCTATGACTACCATCTGGTCACTCTGAGCTCTGTATTCTGATGGACCAGCAAAGAAAGGAGTTACTGTCTTGGTGGGGGTAATTGACCCTGGTTATCATGAGAAGCCACGGTGCTGCTGTACAATGAAGACAGAGAGGAGCACGTCTGGAACTCAGGGGATTCTCTGGAGCATCTCTGGGTGCTTATATCCTAAGTGAAAATGGTGAATGGCCTATTGCAGCAACCGTATTTTGACAAAAGCAAGGCGACTAAAGTCTCAGACTCCTTAAGTCTGAAAGTCTTGGTCACCCTACCAAGCAAGCAACCTAAGCCAATTTAAATGATTGTTGAAGGCGAGGAAAATCTCACGTGAGTGGTGGAGAAAGAAGATGAATAGCAATTGCCCTCTTCAGTCCAGGTGCATCAGCAGCTCTAGCTTCTCCCCCTAATTTTCGTGCATTTAGCCTTTTGTGGATATTGAAAGAAACTGAAAAACTGGACTTCAGTATGGCGTGAGAGGGTCTGAGAGGCGCAAGCGGCTGACGGTGGCTGACACCCCTGGTGTCCCACGTTACACACCATCAGCCCGCTCTGTCCTCAGCCACAAGCATAACGGGCAGTTCCACGTACGCTCAGGTTGACGGCATCCCGAGCCAAGTGGGCACCATGCAACCTTTCTACTTCCTACGGCAAGGCTGCAGTCGTTTTGTTTTAAAGACCACAAATTCTTTGATGCTCATCCCATCAAGAGGTAGAGTCTCTCTGCTTCTTGATTTCGGGCTTGGACATGTGACTTGCTTTGGCCAAGGCGATATTAGCCAGCATACCATGAACAGAGACTTGCAAAGTGCTTGCTGTGTTTGTGACTCGCCTTTTCAATAATTCTTTGACCTACGCAGTCCAGGCCAATATGGTAGGAAGAGTCAAGTAAAAGCACCACCATCAAAGACTCAAAAGACGTATGGATGGTGGTCCCTCCAAAATATTCATTTGATTCATCTGTCTGGCATCTACATAACACATAACCTAGATGGATCATGGCAGATGGCGGTGGACTAATGTGGACTTAAACAGGTTAAACAGGTAGTAATTCTAATTATAGCTGATGTGCTGGATTTGATATGTTTTTACTGCAGCAGATCAATCAACCCTCTGGAATATGATATACGGTTATTGATTTAGTGAGTGGTTTAGTCTCAACACCTATGAAGACAGAGGAGCAGAAGCAATTCAGCGCTATGTGGTAAGGTCATCAATACACCTCAGCTCCACGTTAAATCTGCTGCCCTCTGTTCCAGCACGGGCAGGAGAGACCTTGATCATCTTGATCTTTTGCATGACGTCATGCTAGTTCACTATACTGACGACACCATATGCTAATGGGATCTGTTAAGCAGGAAGAGGCAAGTACTTTGGACATGCTAGTGGGTCTCATATATGCCAGATAATGGGAGATTAAAGACAATTCGGCGGACTGGCACATCAGTGAAATGTTTACAGGTCCAACGGTCTGAGCATGCCGAGACATCTTCTCTAAGGGAAGGGAAAGGAAGGGAAGATTGCTCCCTTTTGCATCTCCTACCACTAAAAAGGAGGTACAGCTATGTAAAGGGGCTCTTTGTATTTTAGAGGCAACAGATACTGCACCCACTTATTGAGTGATCCAGAGACTTCCAGCTTTGAATAGGACCCAGAGCAAAAGTGGGCTTTGCGGTGCGTGCGGGATGCTTTTTGAGCCACAAGATCCAGCACATCTAATGGAAATAAAAGTGTCAGGATTGGATTTGAATGCTATTTGGACTCTCTGGCGAGCCCTGATAAAAGAGTTGCAGCAAAGCCCTCCAGAATGTGGGGCAGGTCCACACTCTCCCCAGCACTTATGAAACAGCTCCTGGGAGCTGTCAGCCCTGGTAGACATACAGCAGAGGGTCATGGCCACAAGTGACTATGCAGAAGAGCTTCCTGTCATGAGCTGTTATCTGACCCACTGAGTCATAAGAGAGTCAGTCACAGGGCAGGCATGCCCAGGAGCCATCTGTCATGTAATGGTAGTGGCACTTTTGAATCAGGCTCAAGCCAGTGCAGAAGACAGGAGTAAATTCCAACAGATCCACCACCTCTTCTCTCTCAAGCCTCACCCACGGCCCCTGGGGAGTTCCTGATAACCAGCTGGTGGTAAAATGACGGGCTTGGGCCAGTGACCCACTCGTGGAATTTGTGCTTCTTGTCCCTAAAACTCTGTCAAGTTAGAGTTCCCAGGGATCTCTCCCAGGAGAGAACACTGAAACCTGGGACACGGCAGGTTTTGCTAATTACCACTTGGCTACTCATTATTACTGGTAAAGTTTCCACAAATTGTCATTGACTCTGCATGCCAGTGGACCAAGGACAAAACGGTACCAGATCCTATCACCCCGAGAAGCTCCTACACGATGGGGACACAGGGAAGAGATTGTCGGGAGCTTGGGGATTCCCTGGGACAGCTCATCTTAAGGCTTCCAAGAGACAGCTGCTGGCCGTCACCTTGAGAGGGGGTCTGTGACTGATTGGAATGACACCATCTTGTTTTCATTGAAAAAGGGGAAAAAGTGAGCCCCCGCATTATAACATGCAAGGAAACTAATAGATCCAGGGCGGCAAGGGGAAGACAGTAATGGACACAAATGTTACGCGTCCCCCGGGTCCCCTCGGTGCTGCCCACCTCCTGAACCTCCCTGTGGCTTGTTCCTCCCCAGCTGTTTCTACTCCCAACTGACTCAGCACCCAGATAGTCCTGGCACCTGGGACAGAATAGCCCTGTGCTCTGTGGACGCTGGACGCCTCTCCTTCATTGCCACTACATTATCCGACCTACTTTACACACATCTGCAATGCTGGCCTTCTCTTCACTCCTCTGGAGGAAGCCCCACATCCCAAGCTGCAGGATCTGCACCCTGACTGCCCACCGAAGGGCCAAATGAAGTAATGTAGAAGGGTGAGAAAGTGACCTCCTCGTAGCGCAAACTTTGGCCAATGGAAAACTGAAGGCATCTAGGCAGACACATTTCCTCCCCTCTTCCCTCTCACGAAGTGCTGAGGAAATTCCCCCTCCCAGTCTATCCAAAGAAGTCCCACGGGCCAAGCGAACTCACCTGCCAAGCCTCTGCTCGCCCCTTTGGGCTCGCTGTGAAATGGTACCAGCGCGGCGATGCATCACTTCACACTGGGCCGCACTCTGCTTGCCTTTCTCTTGTCTCCCCTCCTTGCTCCCTGGTTTGCATCTCCCCTGAAAAAGCATCGTGCCAACTTCATCTTTGCCTCAGGCTGTTTTCTAGAAAACCCAGGCTAAGCCGTACTTCACGTATTTACTTTCATTTTGAAATTTTTATTGGATAAAATATTTAAAGCTGTGGTCTTTTCTTTCTGTAATTGTTTCCCCACTCAGGGAGTCAGAACACTGAGTAACCCAGGCGGCCGGCAAAGGGCCTGAGAAGGGATGGGCTCGGGAGCGGTCCATTCCGAGTTGCCACCACGAGGGGGCGCAGCCAGCTCGGTGGAAGAGAAGCAGCGCGTCTGCCCCGAGCTTCCAGATCAGGGCATCAGGCCGGAGTCTGCAATCCCGAGAGCCTCATGCAAAGCCGAGATGGGCTGGTGTCCTCTCCCCGACGGAACCCTGCTCTCCAAAGTTTCCTCTGCACGAGGGGGTTCCCAACACCCGCCTCCCTTTCTTTCCAGTCTTGGTTCCCGTTGATTGACGTACAGCGTCCAGGTCAGTCCCCGGGGCCACTCCCTGGCTGGGGCCCCCCTCCCGGGAGCTGCCCTGCCCCAAGGCTGGCCCACCTTTTCAGGGATGTCATTGGGATCATTGGCCTTTGGAGGACCCAGGGCTGCCATCTGCCCCTGGGCAGCATATGGAACACAGCAAAGGCTGGGCAGCACGGACCTTGTGCCCTGATCCCCAGGGCCAGGGATCTGAGGGGTGAGTCATGGGAACAGAGTGGGCGTTGGGCTGACAGATGTCATTGTGGTGATCTGGAAGGGGGACTCAGAGTAACGACTGGCCAGCGGGGAGAGTGCTGGATCGTCAGTTCCCTCCTAAGCCTCGTGGGGAAGGCACATGCAGGAAACAACCAAAGGGAGGCCCAGCCGAGCTCCCCGCCCTGGTGTCCACTCTCCACGGTGTCCCCGTGGGTGACCCAGCCTGTTCTTTGTCCCCTGCCCACTGATTCTCTCCTCTCAGTGCGAAGGGGAGGGGCTGGCTCCCACCATGCAGCCCCCTCTCTCTGGGGACACCTCTCTCAGTCCGCCTGGCTTCTCTCCTTCCAGCTCAGAGTGCCCTGTGTCCTTGGGAATCCCAACACTGCTTCCTCTTTAAGTCTATCTAGAAGTTCACTAGCCAGCTCAGCCCTTGCTAAACAATCCTGGAGCAGTCCTTGGATCTCCTTGGAAAAAATAAGAGTTCCCCTTCCTCTCCTGGCCTCCCAGATTTCACCTATTGATAACGTAGTACAGACTGGGATGCTGACTGCACTCAGGGCAAAGACTTGGCAGGCAGAGGCAGCTGGCAGAACTGCCCCCTTCCCCCCATAGGGCTGAGGCGAGCTGAGGCAGGGCCTCTCCCAGCTAAAGTGGGACTCGTGTGCCCCTACTCAGGCTGCGGAAGGACCCAAGGACTCCTGCACAGAGTGGGCCGGGGTCTCTAGCTCACAGGGAGCAGAGTGAAGGTCAGGGCAACTCGGGGGCATGGAGTGTTGACAGGGCTTATCCTGCGAGACAGTTCCTGACCTCCAAGTTCCGGACTTTGCCCACCCACCCCTGAGAAACAGCCGCCCTCTGGGTCCAAGAGCACCTCTGCTGACCAAGCTTGACCCAGCTCTCCTTTCACCCTGTGACCCCAATGACAGCTTCCTGGGCAAAGACCCCCTAGCCCACCAGGTACTTGGCAGCCCTCAGCATGGGTTCCTCCTTCAGGGGGTGGCTCTGCCCCAAACCAAGACAAGCTGCTCTTAACCGCCCACCACAGGGCCCAGACCAGGCAGTGAGGGTGACGAAATTTTACTGCCTGTCCTGGGGACCCCAAACTGGGTCCCCTCCACCACTCCTGGCTACACTTCAGGAAGCTGCAGCCCTGGGGTCTTGGACAAGCTCTAGGTGGGCCCTGGCCCTCCAGGAAGGGACGATGTTGCCCTCCTTCCCCCCAGCCTAGGCCTAAGCCTCCCAGCCCCTCAGTCCTCCACCTGGATCAACTCTTCACAGAATAACTGGCAGAAGGATTGGCCAGTCCCTTTGGGAGGAGCCCGGCCGCAACTCAGGCCCCATCACATAATATACCAGTGTGACTGGTCTCGTTTTGAAGTAAAACCCTAGGCATCCTTTGCTCTATTATATAGACTTGAAAAAAGAAAAAACAAAACAATTTTCTAGTTTCAAAAGTACTTCACTGTAGAAAATGTCCAAACTAAATAAAATATCAAATAAGAAATTTAAAATTATTCATAATTCCAACAGACTCAAGCACTACAGACATGGGTACGTGTTAAACAAACTCTTTCTACACCATGTTTGTACAAAATACCATTTTGTTTTTAAAAATCTGAACAGGGAGTTCCCTGGTGACGCAAGACTCTGCACTCCCAATGCAGGGGGCCTGGATTCGATCCCTAGTCAGGGAACTAGATCCCACATGCATGCCGCAACTAAGAGTTTGCCTGCCACAACTAAGGAGCCCGCCTGCCGCATCTAAGACCTGGCACAACCAAATAAATAAATACATAAATAATATTAAAAAATAATAATAATTATAAAAAATCTGGACAAAGAAAAGTCACCCACCATCCCATAGATTTTAAAGGACTATGTGAAGGACAGACTGGACGGGACCCCTCCGCCCTCAGCCCGTCTGTTGCTCTCTCCCCTCCCCAGGCGTGCAAACACATCTATATTCACGCAGCGATCCTGCCATAGATACTCTACTGCAAGTTTGCGTTTTTCACTTAATGTCATGTCACGGACATTTTCTCCAATGAGTGAAAATGGACCTGGCTCATTTTGCGGCATGCGGGATCTTAGTTCCCTGACCAGGGATCAAATCCAGACCCCCAGCAGTTGAAGCTCAGAGTCCTAACCACTGGACTGCTCATTTTCTGAAATGACCACATTGTCATGTAGTGTAATTATTTCCTCTTGCCCTCTTGCTGGATATTTTGGGATTTTCCAGTTTCTCCTACAGCAAGAATCCTTGTATACATAACAACACATGTCCATTTATTTCGGATACATACATTCCCTAGAAGTAAGATTGTTACCTCAAAGATTTTGTGTAAGGTGAGATAAGACTCTTTATCTCTTTTTTAAGATAAGAAATCTAGCAGAGGACTTCCCTGGTGACACAGTGGTTAAGAATCCACCTGCCAGTGCAGGGGACATGGGTTCGACCCTGGTCCGGGAAGATCCCACATGCCACGGAGCAACTAAGCCCGTGCGCCCCAACTACTGAGCCTGCGCTCTAGAGCCCACGAACCACAACTGCTGATCCCACGTGCCACAACTACTGAAGCCTGCACGCTCAGGGCCTGTGCTCTGCAACAAGAGAAGCCACCGCAATGAGAAACCCGTGCACCGCAACGAAGAGTAGCCCTCGCTCGCCACAATTAGAGAAAAGCCCGAGCACAGCAACGAAGACCCAACGCAGCCAAAAATAAAGAAATAAATAAATGTATAAAATAAAAAAGAGAAATCTAGCAGAGAGGCAAACTGTCTACTGTTCGTCCGAGAAATCTCTTAGGTACTTACACTGTTTAGGAATCCAGAAATGTGATTACACATGGTTACCAAGTAAGACCAGTAAGCAGAGTTCAGGTTTCTACCGGAAGTTGTTCTCATGAGTCATGGCAACAAATTCTAAAGTCTTAGAAAAGCGTTTTAAGACCCTTCTGTTTAAATAACAGATGCATTGTAACAGAAGTGAGAAGTTGGTAACAGTATAAATGTTCAGACAAGTCCCAGTTTTGTACCAGAAGACAAGATTTGTACAGAGTAAGTGGTCTGAGTTCAACATCTTATCAAATCAAATTCTTCCATCAAGTTTTATAATTCAGAATGATATCTTTCCCTCCATGATTTCAGGGGAAAGGAGACATCTTTAACTATCGACTCCATTTTGTTAACTAGGTAGTCTTTCGTTTTTAAGGCCAGGTTCTGGAAGTTCATTAGCTGGCCTTAGAAGCAAAGAACAGATGTGTGGAGCTCCATTTTACTGAGCAAAAAAGAGAAATAAATGAATAGGATCTTAATTAATAACAGCTGAATAAGGAGCACATATAATTTCTCTTCAGCAAAGAATAGAAACGCTTTTTAATGGATACTGCAATAATTAATTCCAAAAAGACTTAGGCCAATTCATTCTTCTACCAACAGGGAGCCAGTTTCCTCACAATTTTGCCAGAACTGGAGGCAATTATCTTGTTTATTTTCGGACAATCTGATAGGACACACACACACACACACACACACACACACACACACAATTAGCATGTTTTCATGCTTTAAAAAAAGGGCTGGGGACTTCCCTGGTGGTCCAGTGGTTAAGACTGTACTTCCAGTGCTACCACTGCAGGGGATGCGGTCAGGGGACTAAGGTCCCATGTGCCACGTGGCACGGCCAAAAATTTAAAAAAAATTTTTTTAAGGGCTTTATTGAAATGTAATTGACATGTAATAAACTGCACATATTTAAAGTATCCAGTTTAGTAAATTTTCGTATGTGTATATACTCATGGAACTATCACAGCGATCACGATTAAAACATCCATCATCACCAAAAGTTTCTCACGCCCTTTGTAAGCCCTCTCCTCGCCCTCGCTGCTCACCACCCCCCAGGCAGGGACAGACCCGCTTTCCTAGTTAGATCAGCTCGCATTTTCCAGTGGCGAGGCTAATGGCCACTAGCCCTCCTGCTCGCTGCTTTTGCAGTGTAATTGTCACACCCCCTGTGGAGGGCCATTTGACGATATCGGTCAAGGTGACAAATGCACAAACTGAACCAGCCATCCCGCTTCTAGGAATGAATCTTATCAACATCCATGCAAAGTGACGCAAGGACCAGCTAGACACTTCGATTGTAGTAGCAAAATGTTGGAAACTCCCTAAATGTCCATCCGCAGACACCGGGGAAATAATTGCAGTGCACCCAGACAATGGAGTACTATGCGGCCATAAAGAAGAATGAGGAAGTTCTCTTGCTTCTGATACAGTAATTACCCCCAGATATGATGTTAAGGGGAAGTGTGTGTGCAGAGCAGTGGGTGGTGTGCGTGCCTCTTCACTCTTTGGGGACCATCAGGAGAGCCATGACCCTGACCTTTGCCCCTCTTGCCCTTCCCCACCCCTCACTGCAGGAGAGGGAGGAAGTATTTCCCCGGCTGGCTGGCAGTTGGGTGGTGTTATTAAGGCTTTCTCTGTCTTTTATTTGTTACATTTGTCCCACTTGGTCTCCTTCTGTCTCCAAGGGGGAGATCTGCCCGGGGAAGCACAGCTGCTCACATCCAAGGGGGTCTGTGTGTCCAGCAGTGGTGCTCAGTGTTGGACAGCCCAGAGCCTGAAGTGAAAGCCACATTCTCCATGTAAGCTTTTTCAGTAATGCCCAGGATACTTTGATCTTCACCTGCCTGCCAAACTCAGATTGTGCACAGGTAGGTCATTTACTGGATCCCTAACAATGAGATTGTATGCCAACAGTTTATACACATGCCATACATGCATTCTACAAGGTATCTGTGTATTTTGTGTGTGTGGTAAAATACACATAACATAAAACTTACCATCCTAACTAGTTTAAAGTTACAGCGGTATTAAATACATATGTTCACATCATCGTGCAGACATCATCACCATCCATCCCCGTAATGCTTTTCATCCTGTAAAACTGAAACTTCATAACTATCAAATAATAACTCCCCATTCTCTCCCCCCGCCAGCCCCCTGCAACCACCATTACACTTTCTGTCTTTATGATTTTGAACACACTAAGTACTTCATCTACGTGGAATCATACAATATTTGTCTTTTTGTGACTGGCTTGTTTTATTTAGCACGATGTCCTCAAGTTTCATCCATGTTGTAGTACATGTCAGAATTTCCTTCCTTTTAAAGACTGAATAATTAATCCCATCTTAGTTCAATGGAACTCCATTTAATTCTATTTTAATTGCATTGTATGGATATACCACATTGTGCTTATCCATTCATCCATCCATGGACACTTGGGTTGCTTCCATGTTCTAGCTATTGTGCATAATGCTGCTATGAACATGGGTGTACAAATATCTCTTTGAGTTCCTCCTTTCACTTTTGAGTATATACCCAGAAGTAGAATAAAGAATCATAGGGTATTCTTTTTAAAATTTTTTGAGGACCGCCATGTGTTTTCTCCAGCAGCTGTGCTATTAGGTTGGTCAAAAAGTTCATTCTGGTTTTTCCATAAGATGGTACAGAAAACCCAAATGATCTTTTTGGCCAATCCAATGTTTTTCACATTCCCACCAACAGTGCACAAGGGTTCCAATTTCTCTACATCCTCACCATCACTTGCTGTTTTCTGGTTTTTTGATAGTAGCCACCCTAATGGGTATGAGGTTGGTACCTCATTGTAGTTCTGATTTGCCTTATCACTAATGATTAGTGATATTGAGCATCTTTTCATGTGCTTGTTTATATATCTTCTTTGGAGAAATGTCTGTTCAAGCCTTGCCCATTTTTGAACTAGATAGTGTGGGTTTTTTTTAAAATTACTGTTATTTTTGAGGTTTAGAAGTTCCTTACATATTCTGGATATTAATCTCTTATCAGATATATGGTTTGCAAATATTTTCTCCCATTCTGTGGGTGGCATTTTTACTCTGTGGATAGTGTCTTTTGATGAACAAACTTTGAAATTCTAATGAAGTCTAACTTGTCTATTTTTAATTTTATTACCTATGCCTTTGGTGATATGCCAAGAAATCATTGCCAAATCCAATACTGTGAAGGTTTTGACCTGTGTTTTCTTCGAAGAGTTTTATAGTCTTTGGTCTATCATTTGGGTTCTTGATCCGTTTTTAGTTAATTTTTGTAAATGGTGTTAGGAAAGGGTACAATTTCATTCTTTTGCATGTGGGTATCCAGTTTTCTGAGCACCATTTGTTGAAAAGACTGTCCTTTCCTTATTGAATGGCCTTGGCACCCTTGTCAAAAATCATTTGACCAGGGGCTTCCCAGGTGGCGCAGTGGTTGAGAGTCCGCCTGCCGATGCAGGGGACACGGGTTCGTGCCCCGGTCCGGGAAGATCCCACATGCCGCGGAGTGGCTGGGCACGTGAGCCATGGCCGCTGAGCCTGCGCGTCCGGAGCCTGTGCTCCGCAACGGGAGAGGCCACAGCAGTGAGAGGCCCGCGTACCGCAAAAAAAAAAAAAAAAAATCATTTGACCATGTATGGGAGGGCTTATGTCTGGGCTCTCCATTTTACTCCATTGACCTATGTCAGTCTTTAGGCCAAAGCCACAACTGTTTATATTACTATAGCTTTGTAGGAAGCTTTGAAATCAGGACATGTGAGTTCTCAGTTTTGTTCTTTTCCAAGATTATTTTGGCTATTTGGGGTCCCTTGAGATTCCATGTGAATTTTAGAATGGGTTTTTCCACTTCTGCAAATAATGTCATTAGTTTGCAGAATTCGGGATTTTCTAGGGATTGCATTGAATCTGTAGATTGCTTTGGGTAGTATTGATATCTGACAATATTAAGTCTTCCAATCCCTGAGCATGGAATGTGTTTCCATTTATTTGTTTCTTCTTTAATTTCTTTCAGCAGTGTTTTATAGTTTACATTGTACAAGTCTTTCCACCTCCTAGGTTAGGTTAATCCTTAAGTTTTTTTTTTTTTTTTTTTGCGGTACGCGGGCCTCTCACTGTTGTGGCCCCTCCCATTGCGGAGCACAGGCTCCGGACGTGCAGGCTCAGCGACCATGGCTCACGGGCCCAGCCGCTCCGCGGCACGCGGGATCTTCCCGGATCGAGGCACGAACCCGCGTCCACTGCATCGGCAGGCGGGCTTTCAACCACTGCGCCACCAGGGAAGCCCCAATCCTTAAGTATTTTATTCTGTTTGTTGCTATTGTGAATTTTTAAAAAATTCCTTTTCATATTGTTCATTGTTCACATATAGAAATGCAAATGATTTTTTCATTTTACTTTGTATCCTGCTACTTTACTGAATTCATTTATTAGTTCTAACAGCTTTATGTGTGTGTGTGTGTGTGTGTGTGTGTGTGGTGTCTTTAGGATTTTCTACATATAAGATCATTTCATCTGCAAACAGAGATAATTTTACTTCTTCCTTTCCAATTTGGAAGGCTTTTATTTATTTTTCTTGTCTAATTGTTCTGGCTAGAACTTTCAGTTCTGTGTTGAATAGAAGTGGTGAAAGTAGGCATCCTTGCCTTATTCCTGATCTCAGAGGAAAAGCTTTCAGTCTTTCACCATAGAGTATGATGTTTGCTGTAGGTTTTTCATATATGACTTTTATTATGTTGAGGCAGTTTCCTTCTATTCCTATTTGTTGAGTGTTTTATCATGAAAGGGCGATGGATTTTGTCAAAATTTTTTCTGTATAAAAGAAGTTGATAATTTTTTTTTTACCTTCATTTTGTTTTTGTGGTGTATTACAATGATTGTTTTAATACATTGAACCATCTTTGTATTCCAAGAATAAATCCCAATTGGTCATGATATATAATCCTTTTAATGCTGCAAAGTTTGGTTTGCTAGTATTTGTTGAGAATTTTTGCATCAATGTTCATAAGAGATACTGGCCTGCAGGTTTCTTTTCTTGTAGTGTCTTTTTTTTTAACATAACTTTTTTTTTTTAAGTAATTAATTTATTTTTGGCTGCTTTAGGTCTTCGTTGCTGCAGGTGAGCTTTCTCTACTTGCGGCGAGCGGGGGCTACTCTTCGTTGAGGTGTGCAGGCTTCTCATTGCGGTGGCTTCTCTTGTTGCAGAGCACAGGCTCCAGGCATGTGGGCTCAGTAGTGTGGCTCACGGGCTCTAGAGCACAGGCTCAGTAGTTGTGGTGCATGGGCTTAGTTGCTCCGCGGCATGTGGGATCTTCCTGGACCAGGGATTGAACCCGTGTCCCCTGCACTGGCAGGTGGATTCTTAACCACTGCACCACCAGGGAAGTCTCTCTTGTAGTGTCTTTATCTGGCTTTGGTATCAGGGTTATGCTGGCCTCATGAAGTGAGTTAGGTAGTGTCCCCTCCTCTTTAATTTTTTAGAAAAGTTTGAGAAGGATGTGTATTAATTCTTTAAATGTTTGGTAGAATTTACCAGTGAAGCCATCAGGTCCAGGGCTTTTCTTTGTTGGGAGATTTTTGATTACTGATTCAATCTCCTTACTAGTTATAGGTCTTATTCAGATTTTCTGTTTCTTCATCATTTAGTCTTGATAGGTTTTGCATTTCATGTGGGTTATCTAATTTTTTTTTTTTTTTGCTGTACGTGGACCTCTCACTGCTGTGGCCTCTCCCGTTGCAGAGCACAGGCTCCAGACGCGCAGGCTCAGCGGCCACGGCTCACGGGCCCAGCCGCTCCGCGGCATGCGGGATCCTCCCGGACCGGGACACGAACCTGCGTCCCCTGCATCGGCAGGCGGACTCCCAACCACTGCGCCACCAGGGAAGACGGGTTATCTAATTTTTTGATGTACAGTTGTTCATACTACTCTCTTTTAATCCTTTTTATTTCTGTAGAATTGGTAGTAATATCCCCACTTTCATTTCTGATTTTAGAAATTTGAGTCTTCTTTTTTTTCTTAGTTCAGCTAACTAAAGGGTTGTCAATTTTGTTGATCTTTTTGAAGAACAAACTTTTGGTTTCATTGATTTTCTCTATTGTTCTTCTATTCTCTATTTCATTTATCTCTGCTCCAGTGTTTAGTATTTCCTTCCATCTAGTAGCTTTGAGTTTAATTTGTTATTTTTCTAGTTCATTTAGTAAAGTTAGGTTGCTGATTTGAGATATTTCTTGGTTTTTAATGTAAGCATTTATAGCTATAAATTTCCCCTTAGCGCTCCTTTTCCTGTATCCCATAAGTTTGGGTATGTTGTATTTTCTTTTCTTTTTTTTTTTTTGCGGTACGCGGGACTCTCACTGTTGTGGCCTCTCCCGTTGTGGAGCACAGGCTCCGGACACACAGGCCCAGCGGCCATGGCTCACGGGCCCAGCCACTCCGCGGCATGTGGGATCTTCCCGGACCGGGGCACGAACCCATGTCCCCTGAATCGGCAGGCGGACTCTCAACCACTGCGCCACCAGGGAAGCCCAGTATGTTGTATTTTCAATTTCACTCATCTCTAAGTATTTTCTAATTTCTCATGTGATTTCTTCTTTGATTCATTTGTTGTTTAAAAGTGTATTGTTTAATTTACACAATTTTGTCAATTTTCTAGTTTTACACTTGTTATTGATTTCTATCACATTGTGCTCAGAGAAGAAACTTTGTATGGTATTTGTCTTTTAAACTCTATTTTAACAAATCTAAATTTTTAGGTTTGTTAAATCTAAATCTAACTGAGATTTAATTTGGGACCTAACTTATGGTCCATCCTGGAAAATATCTTATGTGCACTTAAAAAGAATTTGTACACACTTCCCTGGGGGTCCAGTGGATAAGACTCCGTGCTTCCAGTGCAGGGGGCTCAGGTTCAATCCCTGGTTGGGGAACTAAGATCCCACATGCCATGCAGAAAAAAAAAAAAAAAAAAGAAGAAGAATTTGTACGCTGTTGTTGGGTAGGGTGTTCTATATATGTCTGTTAGGTCTAGCTGGTTTTCTGTATTGTTTAAGGCCTCTGTTTCCTTACTTATCTTCTGTCTGGTAGTTTCATCCATTATTGTGAGTGAGGTATTGAAGTCTCCAACTATTATTGTAGAACTGTCTATGTCTCCCTTCAATGCTATCAATTGTTGCTTTGTATATTTTGATGGTCTGTCACTAGATGTGTAAATGTTTATAATTCTTATATCTTCTTGCTGTATCGAAACTTTATTAACATATACTGTCTTTCTTTGTCTCTAGTAAACTTTATTGATTTAAAATCTATTTTGTCTGACATTAGTATAGCCCCCCCCCCCCCAGTCTCTTTTGGTTACTATTTGCATGGAATATCTCTTTCTATCCTTTCACTTTCAATCTGTTTGTGTCTTTGGATCTCAGGTGAGTCTCTTGTAGGCAATATATAGTTGGATCATGTGTTCTTATCCATTCTGATAGTCTCTGTCTTTTGATTGGACAGTTTAATCCATTTACATTTGAAGTAGTTACTGATAAGGAGAGGCTTACTTCTGTCAGTGTGCTGTTTATTTTCTATATGTCTCATAGCTTTTTTGTCCATCATTTCCTGCACTACTGTCTTCTTTTGTGGTTAGTTGATTTTTTATAGTGAAATATTTACATTATTTTCTCATTTCCTTTTGTGTATATTTTAAAGGTAGTTTCCTTGTGGTTACCATGGAGATTACATTTAACATCCTAAAGTTATAACAGCCAAATTTAATTACTTAATTAATTAATTAAATTAATTTTGGTTTATTTTTGGCTGCATTGGGTCTCTGTTGCTGTGCGTGGGCTTTCTCTAGTTGCAGTGTGTGCGGGCTACTCTTCGTTGCGGTGCGCGGGCTTCTCATTGCGGTGGCTTCTCTTGTTGCAGAGCAGGGGCTCTAGAAGCGTGGGCTTCAGTAGTTGTGGCACACAGCCGCAGCAGTTGTGGCTCGTGGGATCTACAACACAGGCTCAGTAGTTTGTGACCCACAGGCTTAGTTGCTCCATGGCTTGTGGGATCTTCCCAGACAAGGGATCAAACCTGTGTCCCCTGAACTGGCAGGCAGATTCTTAACCACTGTGCCACCAGGGAAGTCCCTATAACACCCACATTTAAATTTCTTCCAGCTTAACTTCAATAACATATAAAACTCTGCTCCTTTACAGCTGTCCTCACCTCTTTCATTGTCAGTATCACAAAATTACATCTTTAAAGATTACTGTTGTGTCAGTCCCAGCCTACTGAGGGGAACGCTCTTGGCTGGGAATGTCTAAGGCACTGGCCTGGGCCTGTGTTACTCATAGTGAGCACCACAGGCATTTCTGCCATCAGAACCAATGTTGTGGCTGGGCTGGCCTTGCGTTTCTTAGTATGATTGCAGGATGCATGCACTTCAGCAAAAACCCATCAGGGAAGTTTGAGGAACAAGCTTTATTACTCACAGGTCCTGGAGGGTGCACAGCACATCTGAGGGCCACATAGTTAGATTGTGGGAGAGAAAGAGAGACAGAGAAAGAGGACCTGGGGCTTTGCCCTTATTGGGCTCCAAAGATGGTGTCTGGGGTTTTGTGGGTCACTCATCATTGAAATATAAGAGCAAGAGTTAGGGTGTAGTTTTCTACCAAGTTGTCAGTTTTCTACGTTTCCCACAGTGTTCTGAAAGGGGAACATCTTGAGTTCGGGTGGCCTAGTTCCTTAACTGTTTGTTTTGGTAGTAGCTTTTTCAAA
Source organism: Monodon monoceros (assembly GCF_005190385.1). Classification (NCBI taxonomy): domain Eukaryota; kingdom Metazoa; phylum Chordata; class Mammalia; order Artiodactyla; family Monodontidae; genus Monodon; species Monodon monoceros. Next base: position 172,130,037 of record NW_021703778.1, on the reverse strand, counting down.
CAGATGGCAATATGTTTATTTGAAACGGATGTCTCAGCATTTACACTACAATCAAAGCTTAATTTAGGTACTTACACTACACTTGTGTTTCCCAAAACATAAATCAGTAATTCTTTTAAATTCATTATTCTCCTAAATTATGTACAAAACAAGGTTTGGAGTTACAAACCAAAGTTACAGTAATACAAGCTTTATACTAGTAATTTTTTTCTTTAAATGTGTTAATCTCTTAATCATGCAGAAAACAAGCAAAAGTACAGTTACAAACCATTGTTACAATAATACTAGCTTTTGTAATTGCCCATGTATTTACCTTTATGGAGATGTTTATTTCTCCATACGGCTTCAAGTTACTGTCCAATGCCTTTTCATTTCATCTTGGATAACTCTTTTGGGCATTTCTTGCAGGTCAGGTCTAGTGGTCATGGAGTCTCTCAAGTTTTGTTTATCTGGGAACATGTTCATTTCTCTCTCACTTTTGAAGGACAGTTTTGCTGGGTATAGGATTCTTGGTTTACAGGTTTTTAAATTTTAGTATTTGCATATATTGGCCCACTGTCTTCTGGCTTTCATAATTTCCGATGAGAAATCTGCTGATTATCTTACTGAAAATCCCTTGTATTCATTTCTCTCCTGCTACTTTCAAAATTCTTTCTTTGTCTTTGTCTTTTGAAAGTTTGATTATAATGTGCCATGGTGTGAGTCTCTGAGTTCATCTTACCGGGGGTTTGTTGAGCTTCTTGGATGTTTATAGTCATGACTTTCATCAAATTTGGGAAGTTCTCAGCTGTCATTTCTTCAAGTATACTCTCTCTCTTCTCTCTGGGACTCTTATGATGTGTATGTTGATCTATTTGATGGTGTCCCACAGGTCCCTTAGGCTCAGTTCACTTTGTTTTCAATCTGTTTTCTTTGTGTTCCTCAGACTTAATAATTTCCATTGTCCTACCTTCAAGTTCACTAGTTCTTTCCTCTGCCTGCTCAAATCTGACTTTGAATCCCTCTACTTTCTTTCTCATTTCATTTAGTGTACTTTTCAGCTCCAGAATTTTGGGGGGAGGTAATTCTTTTTAGGTTTTCTCTTTACTGATATTTTCAATTTGTTTACACATCATTTTCTTGACTTTCATTACATCTTCCTTTAGTTCTCTGCGCTTCTTTAAGACAATTATTTTAAAGTCTTTGTCAAGTTTATCTTCTATCAGATCTTTTTCAGGGACAGTTTCTGTTGGTTTAGTTTTTCCTTTGAATGAGCCATACCTTCCTGTTTCTTTGTATGTCTTGTGATTATTTGGTTGAACACTGGACATTTCAATGTAGTAACTCTGGAAATCAGATTGTCCTCCTTCCCCAGCGTTTGCTGTTTTTTGTTATTGTTTTTATTTTTTATCTTTATTGTTGCAGGCTGTCTCTGTGCTGAGGATTCGTCTGAGATGTAAACATAATGTCTTTCTGAGTCTTTCCTGGATATGCACTGTCACTTACTATTTTCCCCCGTACATGCAGTTGTTTTTGAATGCCCTACTCTGGCTCCCAAAAGGATAAAAAGCAAAAAGGAAGGGGTGGGGAAGGGCCATGGCCCTTTAAATCCCCTGCAAGTCACTTCAGCTAGTGGGAGAGGGTCTTCCAACAATGGGGAGGGGGCAGTGCAACAACAATAGCTGCCACCTCTTTGTCTGCACCTCTGTGATCAGACACAGCAGTCCTTGATGAGAGCACAAATTCCCAATATTTGGAGAGCAGAGTCCTTTTTTCCCACCCTAGTTCCCACATGCTATGTGTGGGCTGCTCCAAGAACATGTATATAGCTGCCTGCCAGGCTTCCCAGCCTGGGGGTCTGGCAATGGGAGGAGGATCCCCCAGAGAATCTGGCTTTGAAGACCAGAAGGGTTTGATCATAGGAATTACAGGACTGGGAGAAACAGAAACTCCACCCTTGGAGGGCACACACAAGGACCTGTGCACACCGGACCCAGGAGAAAAAAGCAGTGACCCCATAAGAAACTGGGCCAGACCACCTGCTGGTATTGGAGGGTCTCCTGTAGAGGTGGGGGGTGGCTATGGCTCACTGCGGGGGCAAAGACGCTGGCAGCAGCACTTCTGGGGAGTACCCACTGGCGTGAGCCCTCCTGGAGGCTGCCATTAGCCCCACCCAACAGCTTGTAGGCTCCAGGGCTGGGAAGCCTCAGGCCAGACAATGAACAGGGTGGGAACACAGCCCCACCCATCAGCAGACAAGCGGCTTAAAGTCTTGCCCACCAGAAGGACAAGACCAAACTCCACCCACCACCAGTACCTCCCATCAGGAAGCCTGCATAAGCCTCTTAGACAGCCTCATCCACCAGAGGGGAGACAGCAGGAACAGGAAGAACTACAATCGCAGCCTTTGGAACAGAAACTGCAATCACAGAAAGTTAGACAAAATGAAACAGCAGAGGAATACATCCCAGATGAAGTAACAAGATAAAACCCCAGAAGAACAACTAAGTGTAGATAGGCAACCTTCCAGAAAAAGAATTCAGAATAATGATAGTGAAGATGATACAGGATCTTGAAAAAATAATGGAGGCAAGGATTGAGAAGATGCAAGACATGTTTGACGAAGACCTGGAAGAACTAAAGAACAAACAAACAGAGATTAACAACACAATAACTGAAATGAAAAATACACAAGAAGGAATCAATAGCAGAATGAGTGGGGCAGAACGGAGAAGTGACCTGGAAGACAGAATGGTGGAAATCACTGCCGCAGAATGGAATAAAGAAAAAAGAATGAAAAGAAATGAAGACAGTCTAAGAGACTTCTGGGACAACATTAAATGCATCAATATTCACATTATAGGGGTCCCAGAAGGAGAAGAGAGAGAGAAAGGACCTGATGAAATATTTGAGGAGATAATAGCTGAAAAATTCCCTAATATGGGAAAGGAAACCATCACCCAAGTCCAGGAAGTGCAGGATAAACCCAAGGAGGAACATGCCAAGACACATGTAATCAAATTGACAAAAATTAAAAACAAAGAATATTAAAAGCAACACGGGAAAAACAGCAAATAACATACCAGGGAACTCCCATAAGTTTATCAGCTGATTTCTCAGCAGAAACTCTTCTGGCCAGGAGGGAGTGACATGATATATTTAAAGTGATGAAAGGGAAGAACCTACAACCAAGAATAGTCTACCCAGCAAGCTCTCATTCAGATCTGATGGAGAAATCAAAAGCTAAGAGAATTCAGCACCACCAGACCAGCTTTGCAACAAATGCTAAAGGAACTTCTCTAAGTGGAAAAGAAAAAGCCACAACTAGAATCAAGAAAATTACAAACGGAAAAGCTCAGTGGTAAAGGCAAACACACAGTAAAGGTAGTAAATCATCCACACACAAATATAATATCAAAACCAGAAATTGTGCCAAGAGGAGAACACAAATTCGGGATATTGGAAATGCATTTGAAATTAAAAGACCGCAACTTAAAACAATCTTGTTTTTGTAAAGTGCTATATCAAAACCTCATGGTGTGTTCTTGGAATGGAAGAATCAACATTGTGAAAATGACTATACTACCCAAAACAATCTACAGATTCAATGCAATCCCTATCAAACTACCAATGGCATTTTTCCCAGAACTAGAACAAAAAATTTCACAATTTGTATGGAAACACAAAGACCACAAATAGCCAAAGCAATCTTGAGAAAGAAAAACGGAGCTGGAGGAATCAGGCTCCCAGACTTCAGACTATACTACAAGGCTACAGTCATCAAGACAGTATGGTACTGGCACAAAAACAGAAATATAGATCAATGGAACAGGAGAGAAAGCCCAGAGATAAACCCATGCACATATAGTCACCTTATTTTTGATAAAGGAGGCAAGAATATACAATGGAGAAAAGACAGCCTCTTCAATAAGTCATGCTGGGAAAACTGGACAGCTACATGTAAAAGAATGAAATTAGAGAACTCCCTAACACCATACAAAAATATAAACTCAAAATGGATTAAAGGGGCTTCCCTGGTGGCGCAGTGGTTGAGAGTCCGCCTGCTGATGCAGGGGACACGGGTTCGTGCCCCGGTCCGGGAAGATCCCACATGCCGTGGAGTGGCTGGGCCCGTGAGCCATGGCCGCTGAGCCTGCATGTCTGGAGCCTGTGCTCCGCAACGGGAGAGGCCACAGCAGTGAAAGGCCCACGTACTGCAAAAAAAAAAAAGGGGGGGAAAAATGAATTAAAGACCTAAATGTAAGGCCAGAAACTATCAAACTGTTAGAGGAAAACACAGGCAGAACACTCTGTGACATAAATCACAGCAAGATCCCTTTTGACCCACCTCCTAGAGAAATGGAAAAAAAAAACAAATGGGACCTAATGAAACTTAAAAGCTTTTGCACAGCAAAGAAAACCATAAACAAGATGAAAAGACAACCCTCAGAATGGGAGAAAATATTTGCAAACGAAGCAACTGACAAAGGATTAATCTCCAAAATTTACAAGCAGGGAGGGTGGGAGGGAGATGTAAGAGGGAGGAGATATGGGGATATATGTATATGTATAGCTGACTCACTTTGTTATAAAGCAGAAACTAATACACCACTGTGAAGCAATTATACTCCAATAAAGATGTTAAAAAACAAAAACAAAAACCTCATGGTAACCACGAAACAAAAATCTACCATAGATACACACACAAAAGAGAAAGAGGAATCAAAATACAACACTAAAATTAGTCATCAGATCACAAGAGAAGAGAACAAAAGAGGAAGGGAAGAAAAAAGATCTACAAAAACAAATCCAAAACAATTAACAAAATGGCAATAAGAACATACATATCAATAATTACCTTAAATTTAAATGGATATGAACAGACTGATCACAAGTACTGAAATTGAAAGTGTGATTTTAAAACTCCCAACAAACAAAAGTTCAGGACCAGATGGCTTCACAGGAGAATTCTATCAAACATTTAGAGAAGAGTTAACACCTATCCTTCTGAAAATATTCCAAAAAATTTCAGAGGGAGAAATACTCCCAAACTTATTCTATGAGTCCCCCATCACCCTGATACGAAAACCAGACAAGGATACCACACACACAAAAAATTACAGACCAATATCACTGATGAACATAGACGCAAACATCCTCAACAAAATACTAGCAATCCGAAACCAACAATACATTAAAAGGATTATACACCATGATTAAGTGGGATTTATCTCAGGGATACAAGGATTTTTCAATATCTGAAAATCAATCAGCACGATACACCACATCAACAAATTGAAGGATAAAAACCATATGATCACTGACAAAGGATTAATCTCCAAAATATACAAGCAGCTCATGCAGCTCAATATCAAAAAAACAAACAACCCAATCCAAAAATGGGCACAAGACCTAAATAGACATTTCTCCCAAGAAGATATACAGATTGCCAACAAACACATGAAAGGATGCTCAACATCGCTAATCATTAGAGAAATGCAAATCAAAACTACAATGAGGTATCACCTTACACTGGTCAGAATGGCCATCATCAAAAAATCTAGAAACAGTAAATGCTGGAGAGGGTGTGGAGAAAAGGGAACCCTCTTACACTGTTGGTGGGAATGTAAATTGATACAGCCACTATGGAGAACAGTATGGAGGTTCCTTAAAAAAACTACAAATAGAACTACCATATGACCCAGCAATCCCACTACTGGGCATATACCCTGAGAAAACCATAATTCAAAAAGAGTCATGCCATTTGTTTTGTGTGTGGCAGTTTTAAGTTATTAGTTTTTAAAATCAGTACTTTTTAATGGAAACAACTTGACCAAAAATCTGTCACAGAATTTGAGACCCATTAAAAAATTTAATGAGAAAAAAAAAAAAAAGAGTCATGTACCACAATGTTCATTGCAGCTCTATTTAAAATAGCCAGGACATGGAAGAAACCTAAGTGTCCACTGACAGATGAATGAATAAAGAAGATGTGGCCCATATATACAATGGAATATTACTCAGCCATAAAAAGAAACGAAATTGAGTTATTTGTAGTGAGGTGGTTGGACCTAGAGTCTGTCATACAGAGTGAAGTAAGTCATAAAGAGAAAAACAAATATCGTATGCTAACACATATGTATGGAATCTAAAAAAAAAGGTTATGAAGAACCTAGGGTCAGGACAGGAATAAAGACACAGACATAGAGAATGGACTTGAGGACATGGGGAGGGGGAAGGGTAAGCTGGGATGAAGTGAGAGAGTGCCATGGACATATATACACTAACAAATGTAAAATAGATAGCTAGTGGGAAGCAGCCGCATAGCACAGGGAGATCAGCTCGTGGTTTGCGACCACCTAGAGGGGTGGGATAAGGAGGGTAGGAGGGAGACGCAAGAGGGAGGGGATATGGGGATATATGTATGCATATAGCTGACTCACTTTGTTATACAGCAGAAACTAACACACCATTGTAAAGCAATTATACTCCAATAAAGATGTTGAAAAAAAAATATGATCACCTCAATAGATGCAGAAAAAGCTTTTGACAAAAGTCAACACCCATTTATGATAAAAACTCTCCAGAAAGTGGGCATAGAAAGAACATACATCAACATAATAAAGGTCATATATGACAAACCTACAGCTAACATCATACGGAAGGTGAAAAGCTGAAAGCATTTCCTCTAAGATCAGGAACAAGACAAGGATGTCCACTCCTCCACTTTTTTTTTTAAGTGAGTTTTTTTTTAAATTAATTAGTTTATTTTTGGCTGTGTTGGGTCTTCGTTTCTGTGCGAGGGCTTTCTCTAGTTGCGGCGAGCGGGGACCACTCTTCATCGCGGTGCACGGGCCTCTCACTGTCACAGCCTCTCTTGTTGCGGAGCGCAGGCTTCAGACGTGCAGGCTCAGTAGTTGTGGCTCATGAGCCCAGTTGCTCCATGGCATGTGGGATCCTCCCAGACCAGGGCTCAAACCTGTGTCCCCTGCATTGGCAGGCAGACTCTCAACCACTGCGTTACCAGGGAAGCCCCCTGCCACTCTTATTCGACATAGTTTTGGAAGTCCTAGCCACAGCAATCAGAGAAGAAAAAGAAATAAAAGGAATCCAAACTGGAAAAGAAGAAGTAAAACTGTCACTCTTTGCAGACCACTTTAGAAAATCCTAAAGGTGCTACCAGAAAACTACCAGAGCTCATCAATGAATTCAGAAAAGTGGCAGGATACAAAATTAATGCACAGAAATCTGTTGCATTTCTATACACTAACAATGAAAGATCAGAAAGAGAAATTAAAGAAACAATCCCATTTACCATCGCATCAAAAAAATTACAATACCTAGGAATAAGCCTACCTAAGGAAACAAAAGACCTGTACTCCAAAAACTATGACACTGATGAAAGAAATTGAAGATTACACAAACAGATGGAAAGGTATACCATGTTCTTAGATTAGAAGAATCAATATTGTCAAAATGACTATACTACCCAAGGCAATCTAGATTCAATGTAATCCCTATCAAATTACCAATAGCATTTTTCACAGAACTAAAACAAAAAAAATCTTAAAATTTGTATGAAGATACAAAAGAGCCCGAATAGCCAAAGCAATCTTGAGAAAGAAAAACAGAGCTGGAGGAATCAAACTCCCTGACTTCAGACTATACTACAAAGCTACAGTCATCAAAACAGTATGGTACTGGCACAAAAACAGAAATATAGATCAATGGAACAGGATAGAAAGCCCAGAAATGAAACCATGCACCTATGTTCAATTAGTCTATGACAAAGGAGGCATGACTGTACAATGATGGAGACAGTCTCTTCAATAAATAGTGCTGGTGAGGCTTCCCTCGTGGCACAGTGGTTAAGAATCTGCCTGCCAATGCAGGGGACATGGGTTTGAGCCCCAGTCTGGGAAGATCCCGCATGCGGTGGAGCAACTAAGCCCGTGTGCCACAGCTACTGAGCCCACACGCCTAAAGCCCATGCTTGGCAACAAGAGAAGCCACAACAGTGAGAAGCCCATGCACCGCAATGAAGAGTAGCCCCTCTTGCTGCAATTAGAGAAAGTCTGCACGCAGCAGCAAAGACCCAACTCAGCCAATAAATAAATTTTAAAAATAAATAAATAAATGGTGCTGTGAAAACTGGATAGCTGTAAAAAAATGAAATTAGAACAGTCTTTAACACCACACACAAAAATAAACTCAAAATGGATTAAAGACTTAAATTTGAGACCGGATACTGTAAAACCCCTAGAGGAAAACATAGGCAGAGCACTTTCTGACATAAATCGCAGCAAGATCTTTTTCAATCCATCTCCCAGAGTAATGGAAATAAAAACAAAAATAAACAAATGGAGCCTAATGAAACTCAAAAGCTTTTGCACAGCAAAGGGAACCATAAACAAAACGAAAAGAGAACCCACAGAATGGGAGAAAATATTTCCAAATGACGCAACTGACAAAAGATTAGTCTCCAAAATTTACAAACAGCTCATGCAGCTCAATATCAAAAAAACAAACAACGCAATCAAAAAATGGGTAGAAGCAGCAGCATAGCACAGGGAGATCGGCTCAGTGCTTTGCAATGTCCTAGGTGGGTGGGACAGGGAGGATGGGAGGGAGGCTCAAGAGGGAGGGGGTATGGGGGCATGTGTATGCATATGGCTGATTCGCTTTGTTGTGCAACAGAAACTAACACAGCATTGTGAAACAATTATACTCCAGTAAAGATCTATTTTTTTAAAAAATGGACAGAAGACCTAAATAGACATTTCTCCAAAGAAGATAAACAGATGGCCAAGAGGTACATGAAAAAATGTTCAATATCGCTAATTATTAGAGAAATGCAAATCAAAGCTACAATGAGATATCACCTCACACCAGTCAGAATGACCATCATCAAAAAATCTAAAAACATTAAATGCTGAAGAGGGTGTGGAGAAAAGGGAACCCTCCTACACTGTTGGTGGGAAGGTAAATTGGTACAGCCACTACGGAGAACAGTATGGAGCTTCCTTAAAAAATTAAAAATAGAGCTACCGTATGATCCAGCAATCCGAATCCTGGGCATATATCTGGAGAAAAGCTTGGTTAGAGAGTATGCATGCTCCCCAATATTAATTGCAGCACTGTTTACAATAGCCACGACATGGAAGCAACCTAATGTTCGACGGATGAATGGATAAAGAAGATGCGGTACATATATATAATGGAATATTACTCAGCCATTAGAAGAATGAAATAATGCCATTTGCAGCAACAAGGATGGACCTGGAGATTGTCATACTAAGTGAAGTAAGCCAGACAGAGAAAGACAAATACCATATGATATCTCATATGCGGAATCTTAAAAAAAATGATACAAATGAACTTCTTTACAAAGCAAAGAGACTCACAGACTTAGAGAGTGAACTTATGGTTACCGGGGGGAAGTGGAGGGAGGGATAGATTGGGAGTTTGGGATTGACATGTGCACACTGCTATATTTAAAATAGATAACCAGCAAGGACCTACTGTATAACACAGGGCACTCTGCTCAGTATTCTGTAATAACCTAAATGGGAAAAGAATTTGAAAAAGAATAGATACATGTATATGTATAACTGAATCACTTTGCTGTACATGTGAAACTAACACAACATTATTAATCAACTATACTCCAATATATATATATATAAAAAAGCTGCCTACCACATGGCTGGGGATGGGGGATGGGTAGCTGCTACTGTGCTAGGAGCTGAAATTGACCAAAATTAATCAGCAATCAAAATTTATCATCCAAGTATTTCCCTAGGATTTGCAAGCCTTCAACAGACTCCAGAGGTGCAAAATAGTTACATCAGACAGACTCTGTCCATGTGATTGTTGTCTAGGTGGGGACATAGATCCCTGGTGCTTCCTCTTCTGCCATCTTCCCAGGATCCTCTCCAAGGTGTGTGCATTTTATAAAGATATAACACAATGCACATATACGTGTACAATGCCCCCAAATGATACTATTGTTCACCCTGAAAATCAAAGAAACGAAACTAAAAGCCTTTTAGAACAAATAGCACAATCTGGTAAGGTCACTGATTACAAGACAAATGTACACAACTCAGTAGGTTAACACTTTGTGCCCAGGACCTCATAAGATGATTTTTATGGCAAAGGGTCTGATTCACAATATTGGCTAAAACCATGAAAACCCTAGTAATAAGTTTTAAAAGAATTGTTCAAGACCTATACGATAACAGCTCAATAGAGAACATTTAAAGCTAAAAATCAAGAAAGAGGACCAGGGAATTCCCTGGCAGTCAAGTGGTTAAGACTGTGCACTTCCACTGCAGGGGGCACAGGTTCCGGTGCGATCCCTGGTCAGAGAACTAAGATCCCACGTGCCATGCAGCGTGGCCACCAAAAAAAAAGGAGAGGGGCAGAATCCATGGGTAGAGTACAAGGGGCTGCCTGGGGTGGTGCTGGTGGCAGGGGGCAGAGAACTGACTTTTTAATTATAAGCCTAGAACTGGTATTTGACTTCTTTGAACAATATTTACATTGTTAGTCTGTAAATAAAAATATAAAATGAGATTTGAAAAAATTCACAAGACAGAACAAATTTGTGAGAAGTTACAAGATAATTTTGAAACCTTGGAATTACATTTTTAAAAATAAATATTCAAATGCCCTCCAGAAATTTTGTGCTAAGTTACAGTCCCACCAATGGTGGGTGCATGTATTAATTTCCAACACTTTGCTTGTGTAACCCTGGGAGTGGGTGTTGCTTTAGGAGTGAGGCAACTAGGGCACAAATTTTAAGTGCAGGCTTGGTATTTGCATGATCCTTAGAAGAGCACTTCCTTAAATTTTGTGCCTTGGTGCCTCACTGCTTCATCCTAGTCCTGGCCCTGATTGTGTCCCTGGGTAATTGCAGGGATTAATGCCACCACTGAAGACTTGAAAGAAGCAGGAATGGGAATGCCTAATACAGTCCCATACATCTAACTCGCCAGCTTAGCCTGTGCAGATGTGGAATGGATCTTGGAGAATGACTGTGAACTGTAATAAATGTGATTAGGTGGTGACTCCACTTGTATCTGCTGTCCCAGATGTAGTAAGTTTGCTGGAGCAAATCAAAATGGCCCTGGCACTAGGTATGTAGCTACTGGTCTAGCTAATAACTTTTTCTCTGTACTAATTTTCAAGGACCACCAGAGACAGTTTGCTTTTACCTGGCAGGGTCAACAGTAAACCTTAACAATGTTGCCTCATAGCTATGTAAATTCTCCTGCTCTCTGCTACAATATATTCCACAGAGATACAATTGGTTTTCCACTATGTCTAGAGTGAGAGATGGCTAAAGGGACAGATCTACGCTCATTTAGACAGTTGCTAACAGTTTGGCTGGATGGACCCCAAACAGAATTGGGAGTTTGGTGACAAGAATATCTGGGGAAGAAGTGTATAGACAGACCACCTCTCAGAGGGGGTACAGACAGAGATTTGTGTGTGGTATGAATACCTATCAAAGGGCATTCACTTCGGAAGACGCTTATTAATCAGATGAAAGAATGAAGCACTGCAGTGGTGTCAGTCAGCCTCTGTAATAGTTTGTTAGGGTTTCCTTAACAAAGCACCGCAAACTGGGTGGCTTGAACACAGAAATGTATGCTTCACAGCTCTGGACGCTACAAGTCCAAGATCAAGTTGTTGGCTTCCTTCTGAGGGCTGTGAGAAGAAATCTGCTCCATGCTTCTCACCTAGCTTCTGGAGGTTCTCTGGGAATCTTTGGTGTTCCTTGGCTTGTAGAAGCATCACCCCAATCTCTGCTTTCATCTTCACATGGCATTTGTGTGTGTGTGTGTGTGTGTGTGTGTGTGTCCAAATCTCCCCTTTCCATAAGGCCAGCAGTGATATTGGACTAGGAGCCACCCTAATGATGTCATTTTAACTTGATTACTTCTGTAAAGATCCTGTCTTTAAATGAGGTCACTTTCTCAGGTATTGGGCATTAGGATTTCAATATGAAGGCAGGGGGGAAGAACACAGTTCTACCCATAAGATCCTCTTTCTCCAGCCACCCCAGTGCTTTCTCAATGGACCCATGAACAAAGCAGCTACAGTAACAGGGATGGTGGCTATGCATGGGGTCAACAACACAGACTTCCTCTTACCAGGCAGCTCTAGCTACTGCTGAGTGCCTTATCCGACAGCTGTAGGTCAGCACTTAGCTCTTGGTGGCACCATTCCCTGTGGACAGCGGCCAGCTGCCTGGTAGCAGGTTGATTACATTGGACCTCTTCCATCACGAAGGGGCCATGATTCATCCTCCCTGGAATAGATGCATTCTGGACATGGATTTGGCTTTCTTGCCCACAGCGCTTCTGTCAGCACCATGACTGACAGACTCATGAAATGCCTTATTTACCATCATGGTTTCCACGCTGCATTGCTTCTGAAACCAAGGAACTCATTTCACAGCCAAGGAAATGCATCATGGCTCCCGGCCATGGAATTCACTGATCTTACTGCATACCTGATCACCTGGAAGTGGCTGGCCTGATTGAAAGGGTGAGCGACTTAGTCAAGTTTCAGTTATGGTGCCAGTTGGGAGACAACATCCTGGACGGATGAGTCTCTGTTTCACAGGCTTCTTTATATGTTTGGATCAGAGACATGGGTCTGTTTCCGCCGTGGCCATAATGCACTGGTCCAGGGACCAAGGAGTGGAGTTGTGCCGAGCCCTCTCTCTTATACCCAACATTGAGCTCTGCTGATTTCAGGGTCTCAGTCCCCACGGTGGGGCATACTGTGGCCTGGGGACACACAGAGGCTTCATTAAATTGAAAGACAATACTACCACCTAGCCCTTTGGGGCTTGTTATGCATGGAAGCAAAAAGCCAGCGGGGGATTGCTCTGTGGCTGGAGTGACCAATTCTGATCACTGGGGGGAAACTGCATTGCTGCTTTGCAGTAAGGACTGGAGGGTGGGTCTGCAGAGCAGGGCATTCTCTGCAGCTCTTCTGACAATTTCCATGACCCACAGGAAGGGTTAACGGAGAATCACATCAACCATAGCAGGGCGGCATAGCTGGGGACTCAGACCCCTTGGGAATCTTCATTCAGGTCATTTCATCAAGTAAACATCCCCGGCCAGCTGAGGTTCTGACTGAGGGTGGGGAAAATCCGAGCTGGGTAAGGAAAGAAGGATGAGTAATGAGAGAAGGAAGCCACAGACACCATAGGGCCTCTCCATAAGCTCTCCACAGCTCTTACAGAATCAAGGGCCGTGGTACCTTTGCCTCATTCTCTTTGCTTGTTTAATGCGTTTGTTTGCACATGCAAACCATTTCCCTCTTTTCTCCCCTTGACATTGTGATTGTACGTGCAGTTTGTTGGAGGTTAACTTTACAATTCAGAGTTCAGGTAACAGACTATCCAGTGGGCCGTGACTAAATCTGAGGAATAATGAGCATAGCCAGCGAGGGATACGGTGACTCTTGTGACTGCATCTCCTCATTTTGGAGAAAGAGTGAGCACCTTCTCTTGTAGGATGTATAGGTGTCTTGTGTTGAGTGGAAATGTTTATGGAAGGTTAAGTATGCGCAGAAGGTGCGTCTGGAAGCTGATTGCCCGTGGGCAATCTACTGCCCGCCCAGCCCCCAGCTCCAAACTCCTCCTACATTGCCCTGCTTGGGGATTCTGGAATTTTCTCCCTTGCAGAGTGCTAAGCTTCGTCAGTAGAGGGCGCTGGAGGGACAGTGAAGTGCGAAGGGGTCTTCTGGTTCAAAGTGTTTGTTGGCTGCCACCTGGCACAACTCTGTGTGGACTGCCTCCTCCGCCACCTCCTGAGGTGGCCTTGCAGCCAGCTCTGAGCACGGCACCTGCCGGTGCACGGCTCACCTGCCATCCCAGGGAGTGACTTTCCAGCAAGTTCTACAGGCACAGCACCTCGCTGAACTTCACCGGGGCTGCATCCTCCCCACTGAGGCCTGAGTCCAGTCCCAGTGCCGGTGTGGAGGTGAGGGGACGCTTCCAGATTTGCTCCTTCCTTGGAACTGTGCCTCAGCCCTCAGCAGGGGCTGAGCGCCTGCACTGTGAGAGTTCTCCTCACGCTTAGTAGCCAGTCCCTGTCACTCCAATGCCCTGCTGCCGTCCTGCTTTAAATGCTTCCTGTTCCAATTACTGTGTGCTTTCCACCTCTTGACTGGACCCTGAATGACGCAAAGACCAGAAAGGTGCTCAGCTACAAGCGTGGGCCATTGTTATGGCCGAGGGATGCTTAGAGGGCAGAGCCACGAGTGGAGAAGAGATGGTGGAGTCCAGAGCTGGGGAGAAGGATGGATACTCAAGGGCACCCCAGGGAATAGCCACCCTCTCCCGGAATAGGGGGTCGGGCAGCACACAGAGGCTGGCCTTCAGAGTTGCCTCCGGCCCCTCCTTTTTCGCGTGGCATTGCTAACTGACGTCATCCTCTCCTCTGTGTTGCGTGTATAAAGTCTAACTAGTCTTTATAGTTCACAAGACTCTGGGTCAGGAGTTGCTCCACCCAAGGAGCTGTACTGGAGAAGCCCATCTACGTTCACAGGATCACAAACAGACAGCCTGATCCATGAGAGTATGAGACTCCGGGAGATCTTGGGACGGGGGTGAATATATTTTTCATGAGGGAGGAATATAATAATTGTAGTCAGAGGGTAGATTGTAGGGGAAAATGGCCACAGCATTCAGCTTCTCCCATCAAAAGGGAGCCGGTTTCTCCAGCCCTTGAATCTGGACCTGGTCATGTGACTGCCTTTGACCACTGGGACCTTAGCATATGTGACGCAAGCAGAAAAAGTGGGGCCTTCCCAGTGGTTAAGACTCCGCGCTTCCACTGCAGGGGGCGCAGGTTCAATCCCTGGTTGGGGAACTAAGATCCTGCAGGCTGAGTGGTGCAGCCAAAAAAATTTTGTAAAAAAAGACAAAATAGAATTCATGGTTGAGAATTTCTATCTTTTGTATAACACAGGGCACTATACTCAATAACCTGCGATAAACCATAATGGAAGAATATAAAAAAGAATGTAAATATATAGGTGTATAACTGAGTCATTTTGCTGTGCCGCAGACATTGGCCACACATTTTTTTTTTTTAATTAATTAATTTATGTTTGGCTGCATTGGGTCTTCGTTGCTGCATGCGGGCTTTCTCTAGTTGCGGCGAGCGGGGGCTACTCTTCGTTGTGGTGCGCGGGCTTCTCATTGTGGTGGCTTCTCTTGTTGCGGAGCACAGGCTCTAGGCGCGCGGGCTTCAGTAGTTGTGGCTCGCGGGCTCTAGAGCGCAGGCTCAGTAGTTGTGGCACACGGGCTTAGTGTCTCTGCGGCATGTGGGATCTTCCTGGACCAGGGCTTGAACCCGTGTGTCCTGAGCTGGCAGGCGGACTCTTAACCACTGCGCCACCAGGGAAGTCCAGCACAACATTATAAATCAACTATATTTCAATTTTTAAAATAGTAATAAAAAAAGAAGAAGTGCTTGTGCACCAGGCTGCCCTCTATTGCTGCAGGAGCCTTCCCACCATTGTGTGAACAAGCTCAGGCCAGCCTCATGGGAGATGAGAGGCCCCAGCTGCCCCAGCCATCCTCCCCAACCCAGAAACTTCCACAGTTGAGGGCCCAGGGCCATCCGGACAAGAGAGGCTGTGGGTCCAGCCTCGGGGTCAGCCCTAAACCATCGGACCATCCCCCCATCCACCAGAAGCAGAGTCACAGTAGTGGAGATCTTAGCTGACCATCCCTGCATTCCCTGACCCCACCCTGTCCCAGGCCCTCAGGGTGTCTCTGCAGGGAAATAACTGTCCGTACAGGAGCGCAGTCCGCCTGATTCACCGCAGTCCTTAATGCAGGTTCAGCATGTGTGGCGCCCACCTGGAAGGCTCCCTCCTTCCTGGGGTCACCCCCACGCAGCCCTCCCAGGTGAGGCTCCAGCACAAGCCTGATCCATCCACCAAATCCAAGGACTGTTTACCGCCCTGCAATGATGGGCAGAAGCCAGGGGCTGAGCCTGGTCCGTGCCCACTTACGCCGCAGGCAAGCCATCTCCACTTCCCTCGATGTTGCTGTGGTCTGCTCACCTCTGGGTCTCTCCCTGGCATTCTCAGGGAACGTCAGCCCCTGCCCGCTGCCCCCTCCACCACGTGGTCAGCATCCACATCTTCCTCCCGGTTCCTGGAGCCCTCGGCTCCCCGCAACGTCAGCCACGCTGTCTCGGAGCCTCACCCCTGCTGTGTCTTCACCGGTAACCGCAGCAGGAACACGACCTCAACGGTCCTCCTATCCCCACACCTACCAACTCACCCCTGCAACAGCACCCCAGCCCCCTGGGACCCCATCTTCTGACCCAGCACCATTTCACAGCCCCTCCTCATCTCACACGCCCACCAGCCTCCTGCCAGCTGAGACCCCAGGTCCCCTGCTCTAACCTCTCCTGGGGGAACCCCTCACACCTCAGCTCTGCTCACCCCTTGGTGTGATCGCCTGACCCAAACCATGTTCTCGGTTAAACCCAACTCTGCGACTCCAGGCTGGCACCTGAGCACTGAGCTTGGCTGGAGAAAATCTCAGGCTGATGACCCCACTTCAGGGACCCTCGGCTTCGCCGGATGATCCCACACCAGAGAGTCCCAAGTCTCCTCTCTCCTGGGACCTCCAGCATCTCAATGAAATATTAGATTATAACATGTATAACACGTTCACATGGCTCGATAATGAAAAAATTAAAACAGGACACAGTGGAATATCTCCTCCCCAACTGCTGTCTCCCTCCCCTTCCCCTCCCCCTCCCCCTCCCCTCCTCTCCTTCTCCCCCGCCAGCCCTGCACACGCACTTGTGCGCACGCACTCACCAACAACCATGCTTAGTTCCTGGTGTGTTCTTCCAGGCTGCCTTAATGCACACACAGGCAGACACGAATGTCTATCTTTTCCTACTTTTGTTTTTTTCGATGGCGGAACACCACCAGCTGTTCTGCGTTGTGCTTTTTTCCTCAACATTATATGTTGGGACAATTTTCAAATCAGAACCAAGAGAACTTCCCCATTTTCTTTTCTGGCCGAATGGTACTCCACTGTCTGGGCGCACTGCAAATATTTCCCCAGTGTCTACTGATGGACATGCAGGGAGTTTCCAATATTTTCCTGCTACAGTGGAAGCGACTGTCCTGATCCCTGTGTCGTTTTGCATGGATGTTGGAGTGTTGATAAGATTCATTTCTACAAGCGGGATGGCTGGTTCACAGGAGTATTTGTGGGCTTCACTGATCTTATTGAATGGCCCTCCACAGGGGCTGTGAAATCACACTCCCAGAGCAGTGAGGAGAACGCCTGGTGGCCGTCAGCCTTGCCAGACACTGTTGTCACCCATACGCTTGAGGTTTGGACAGTCTAATGAGCCGCCCTCGCTTTCTGCACATCTTTCAAACTTAACTCCCCAGATTTCTCCCCCAGGGATCTCCTGTCTCCTCCCAGGCCTCCCCTGGCTGTGAAGAGGCCCCCAGGTCCCCGGCTGGGATGGTGATGGCTCTTCTCCCTCATCCTGCCCCTAGCCAGGCTCATCTCCCTCCAATCACAGGGCTCACAGACCAAGCTGTCTCTCCCCAGGCACCCCAGCACCCCTTAAGGGCTCTCCTGGCCTCCCCGCTGCCCCCCACTCTCCCTGCAGCAGCCAGCAAGGCCTTTCCCAGTCACACATCACAGCAAATGGCCTCTTCCAAGCCCTCCAGTGCTTTTCCTCTACAGCTGGAGTGAATCCCAACTCCCAGCCCCAGCGAAGGCCCCCGGATCCCCGCCTGCTTCTCTGGGGGTGTCTCGCTCCACTGCCCACTCTCGGCCACCCCCGCCCTTGAGCTCTTTCTTTCCCTAAAACCTGAGCCCCTTCCAGTTCCCACCTCCTGGCGTGGCCAGGCTGTCCCCATCCCGCCCCTTTCCCGTCTGTGCAAATGGGTCACCACGCATGGTCCCCTCCTCAGTGATCACTCCCCATGGCCACAGTGAGAGCTGGCCCTCCGCCCGTAACTGCGGCATCACCCCCTCCCCGTCTCCCCCTGCACTTGGGCCTGGACTGTTTACTTACTTGCTCCCTGTTCTTTCCGGGTCTCCCGGGAATGTGAGCCCTTCAGGGAGGGCCCGGGCCAGCTCTGCCCCCGCCCCCAGCAGGGATGGGGCGAGGGCT
The DNA here is from genome assembly GCF_005190385.1 of Monodon monoceros. Lineage (NCBI taxonomy): Eukaryota > Metazoa > Chordata > Mammalia > Artiodactyla > Monodontidae > Monodon > Monodon monoceros. The sequence continues at coordinate 172,111,858 of NW_021703778.1, read as the reverse complement.
GGAGGGTCCCACCCATGTTTGTCCCACCATCCACCGTGGCCTCCCTTCCAGTTCACAGGAGCCTGGATGGGGAGCCGGGTCTTGGGGCCCCTGCCCCGGCTCTGTCCTCTGTCCCCTCTGCCCAGTCACTCACTCCCCAACTCTGGGGCAAATCCTTCCCTGAAAGGAATTTTCCTGCGGCGACCGGGAAGTTACTGAAGTAGGTGGCCCGAGCTGGTGGCCCAGACGGGAACTCGTACATCTCTACACCTCCTACAGGAACAGCAACGTGTCCCTAACTGCGACGGCCATGTCCTCTTCTCATTGCCCTTCGCCTGCCCCGCCGGGGGTGGCCCTTCCTGCGCTGGGTCCAGCAGGAGTTGACCTGGCCCTGCCCCCCCAACCCCACCCCAGGGTGCCTGCCTCTGGCTGCCTCTATTCTCCTCGGACCCCGGCCCACCCTGCTGCTGTGAGACTGGGGGACTCAGCACCCCAGCACTTTTGAGTCCAAATCCATCCTCTTTGGTCCATTAATGTCTGCCCGGATTGATCTAAAACTTTCCATCTGGTCCTCAGCTCCTTTCACGTCCCCCTGTGCACCCCCTTCCCTCTTATCCCTCACCCCGGATTCTGCGGGAGGATCCAGGGGAAACCCGCGGCCACTCCCACCCCGCACTGCAGGCTCAACGCGCCCAGGACCCCGCACTCGGAGCCCAAACGCAGGGCGTCCCCAGTCACCACTGTCCCCTCCCCTCCCCTCCTTGCACAACACCAATTGGTGGATCCATCCCACCCCCATCTCATCTGAAAGGACCTTCCCTCCCCATCCAGGCCTTTCCTGCCAGACTCCAGACTCCACCCACCCTTGGCTCCCTTGGGCGCCCCTCTCAGCTCTGTGGAATGTGTTCACCCAGGTTCCCCTTTCCCTCCCAGGGACTCTGCCCTTCCCCCAATCCTGGGCCAGGATGGGGATGTAGAGGACAGCTGGGGTCAGCTCTGTTCACAGCTGTAGCCTTCAAGGTCAATTCCAGAAATATGAGAGTCAGTTCCCACTGGCCCTATGCGTGGAGCTGAAAAGATTGTCTGGAGGCCCCGCCTCCCCTTCCTCAGTAAAGGACAGTGGGGGGGCTGGATAGGGTCATGACCACCCTTTACAGGTGAGGAAACTGAAGGGCGAAGTGATGGGCCTTGCCCCACAGCAGACCCCCCCAAAACTCACGCTCACAGGTAAGAAGTGGGTAGGAGGCGCTGGGGGGCCAGACTCATTGGGGATTTGACACAGAAACTGGGGGCACAGGGTCTGCCAGACCCCAAGAGGCTGAGAAAGCCACTGATGGCCCATCCTTGCTCCCAAAATAAATCACTCCACAGCCACTTTTGAAATCAGCTTTATATCAAGCTATAAAACTAAGATCATGTTATAAAAAAACACATACAAAAGCAGTACTATCAAAAATAATAATAATAACATCAAACATGCTAACTCCTACAAATGTACAAAGGCCTTTGTGCACCACTTACACGGGCCAGTTTCCGGCCACAGTACCTGGAAAGAGGGAGCACAAACCCGAGAGCTGGCTGCAAACCCTGTCACGGCGTGCCCAGCGGCGCAGGCGAGGTGGAGTTGTGCCTAAGTCTGACTGCCGAGAGCCTCTGGGGTAAGCAGAGGCCGAGGAGGGTAACTGAACCCATGTTTTCCTGGGATAGGACAAGGCACCCCACAGGGCAGGGGATGGGTGGAGGCTGTGGTGGGCAAAATAATACCCCCCTCCAAAGATGCCCACGTCCACATCCCTGGACCTGTGACTACGTCACGGTCCAAGGCAAAGAGGACTTAAGGGGTCAGGTGGAATTCAGGCTGCTAATCAGCTGAACTTAACATCAGAAGCGGATCCTGGATTGTCTGGGTAGGTCAAAGGTCATTGTCTGGGTGGGTCAAAGGTCATCACTGGGGTCCTTAAGGAAGGAAGATGGAGGCAGGAGAGGGGTGCTGAGATGTGAAAAAGAGATCGACCGGCCCTTGCTGGCTTTGGAGATAGAAGCGGGCCACTAGCCAAGAAACAGGGGAGGCCGGCCTCTAAAAACTGGAAAAGGCAAGGAAATGGCCCTCCAGAGCATCCAGACGGAACCAGCCCGGCTGACACCTTGGCTTTAGTCCACTAGACCCATGTCAGACTTCTGACCTCCACAACCGAAAGACAGTTCTTGTTTTAAACTACTGAGCTTGTGGAAGTTTGCTGAAGTGGCAACAGGAAACTAATCCAGAGGCCGAGGAGTCAGAGGTCAAGCTTGCCCTGCCCAGACCTCAGCCTGACTTCCGGGGAGGACCTGCGGAGAAACCCCTGGGCCTGTCTCTGTGTGGGGGAAGGCGGAGGCCGAGAAAACCCAGGAGGTCCTTGCCCCTCCTGGACCCATCCTCAGGGGAAGCCCGTGGGGAAGCAGAGAAGGGTCAGGGGCTGAGCTGCAGGGGCCCTGATGCCAGCTCTGCCCCCAGCTTGCCATGTGACCCCACAGGCCCCTTTCCAGGTCCCAGATGAGAGCTCATCTTTCCCTTTTTTCCCTCCAGTTCTGCCCTCCATTCCACGCCCTGGCTGAGCCCAGCTCAGCACAGCCCTGGACCAGAGGAGGCAGAAGGGGTGACGCTCAGGCCGCCACCCAGGAGCTGGGGAGGCGCCAAGACCCAGGCTGAGGAGGGCAATTCGGAGGCAGCCTGTGGAAGGACCCCACAGACAGGCGGTGACCCTGGAGCTCCATCCCCTGGCCACTCCCCCTCCTGGCCCCTCCTTCAGAGCGTGCAAGATCCACCGTCATCTACAGGGAGCTTCTCATGTGTGGCCTCCTTGGGTCCCCATAGCTCCCCCCACCCCGCCACGGGAGGGGTGAACAAGCCAGGGCCTGTCCAGTTCCCGCGGCCCAGGGACCTGCACCTAGGCCAGGGCTGGTCAGAAGCAGCAGCAGAAGGCAGGACGTCCGTGAGAGGCCGTGTGGGGCTGTGAAGCCGGTGCTGGTCTGAACGGCCCCCGAACGGGGTGGCATCCGCCGCTCGCCATGAGCTCACAAGCAGGTCAGGCCGCGGAAGTAGCTAACCAACCTTTATAAGTGAAAACAGGGACTTAGAGGGCTCGCGCGCCCCCGTGTGGATGTCCAGGATGCTCCGGATGCCCCTGAATTCACTGTTGGACAGGTTCCCCTTGATGGCCAGGATGGCACTCAGGTGGCCTTTGCTGGCAAAGAGAGTATCCTGTCAGTCCAGCCCGCTCGCCAACACCCCTGCTCACACCCCCTCCCAGCTCCCCAGACTCCGGGCGGAGCCACAGGGCACTGCAGCCAAGCCCCTGCCCACGAGCAGCAACCCCCCCACACACGCTCCTTCGCCCACTGAGCTCCTGCGGCGCTGGCCACCGTGCGTCTCCAGAGCGCGCGAAGCTCCTGCCCACCTGGGGCCTTTGCACTGGCTGTCCGTCCTGGAGTGCTCTTCCCCATGCTCTTGAGATAACCCGCTTCATCTCACCCTTTAGCTCTCAGCTAAAATGTCAGCTCCCCTGAGAGGCTTTCCCATCTCTAAAGTCAGCACCTCCTGTGGTTCACAACCTTGGTTAAACAATCTTTAAAACTCGCAATTGAACTCCTTTGCCTGATCACCTCATCGTTGCTAACCTTAAACAGACTGTAAGTAACATGAGGGAGAACGAAGACCTTGTCCGTCTTGTACTTCATTGCATCCTGGTGCCTGAAACAGAGCCTAAGGAGACCAGTACCTAGTAGGAGACCAGTAACTGTTGGTGGAATGGGTGGATGGGTGGATGGATGGATGGATAGATCAGTGGACGAATGGATAGGTGGACAGGTGGATAGATGGATAGGTGGATGGGTGGAAGGGTGGATGGGTGGAAGGGTGGATGGGTGGAAGGGTGGATGAATAGGTGGGTGGATGGGTGGATGGGTCAACGGATGGACAGATGAGTCGATGGGCGGGTCACCAGATGGATGGATAGAAGATGGGGGAGCAGGTGGGTAACTAGGTGCTTGTATGAGTGCGGAGACGGATGGGTGAGTGTGTAAGTGAGGGGATGGGTAGATGAGTAGGTGGACTGGGTCAGCCCGTGGCTGGACTAGGCTACGCTGGGACAGTCCAACTCATATCCCATAACTGGAACAGTCTGACAGCATTAGAGGACCCAGACCATAGAATCAATTTCCCTGACTCACCAGATCCTCAGGCAGCCAGGGGCTAAGCCTCCACTCCGGAACAGGGGTACTAGGACCCAGGGCACAGGTCACGCCCCTGAGGGCCCCTAGGCTGAGTGGTGGACCCCAGCTTCACTACTGACTTGCCATGGCCTCCAGCAGGTCCCTGGTCTCTCTGATCTCTGTTTCCCCTCTGAGGGGCAGTTATCATAAAGGCTAAGAATGTGGGCTGTGGAGCCAGACCCCCTGGCTTTGTCGTCTTAGCTCTACCACTGACTAGCTGTGTTACCCTGGACACGTTCCTTAAGCTCCCCAGGTCTCATCTGTAAATGGGGATGAAGAGTGTCAGCCTCACAGGGTGGCAGTAAGGACTGAGTGAACAGCCACTGTAAAGATCTGGGCATGGTGGCCGGTACACAGCACTCAGCAAAGGGACTGCATCACGGTGGACGGTATCTGAGCTCTACCCACCCTGGAGGGACTCATTCTGGCTCCACCAGGCCCTGACCACAGTCGGGTACATCAGGGTCATGCTACCTGCCCAGGTCCTCTGGTGCCCCTGTTCTCACCTGAAGTCAGGGTACCAGGTGGCATACGTGGCCACCTCGATCTTGATGGCACTGGGGTCTTGCAGGCGAATAATCTCTGCGAGCGTGGGGAGGGCACGATGCAGCCAGGTTGCCGGGGAGCCCTGCAGGCACAGGCCTGGTTGGAGGGAGGCTGTCCCTGCCCCGGAGGCCACCCAGGGGCCCAGAGAGGCTCAGGTCCGACCTGATTGGGTTTGGAGAGGCCCAGAGGGGCTGTCCTGGCCCGTGAAGAGCTTGGAGCAGGAGGGCAGCCTATGGGAGTGGGAGCTGGGAGGGGCGGGTGGGGGCTTACGTTCTGAGTGCAGAAGCGCTGGATGAGCTCGGCGTCGGCCAGGATGTGCCCCGCCAGCTGCTGCTGCTGCTCTGCCGTCTTGAGGACCAGGCGCCGCTTGCTGAGGTGGACGATGTACTCCTTCACCAGGTGCAGGTGTACAACCTCCATGAGCTCCTGGGTGGGCGAGTGGGCAGGGTCATGTAAGCCAACACACAGGGAACTCACCACCTCCCTCGAGGCTTCGAAGCCAGGGTCCAGGGAGGGGCGGATGCCAGAGCAAAGGAGCGCGTCCGTATGTGTGCGCGTGTGTGTGCGCGCATGTCCAGACCACCCCCTCCCCCCCACCGGCTCCTGCCACCAGCTCAGCACCCCCTTACCTCCCGGAAACAGTCCTGCAGTTCAGAGAACTCAGGCAGCCTCTCACCCACCACGGAGATAATTTCCTCCAGGGTCTGCGCGGGGGCCGCCCAGCGGGTCCGTGTGAACCTCTTGAACAGCGGCTGTGAAAGGAAAGAAGCAGTATGTCTGGCCACGCCCTGCAGAGGAAGGGCCAGCCGCAGAAACATGCACACACAGACACACACGGACACACGGGGTCCAGGACAGGGGCCGGGGACGTTAAGGACTCCCAGGGAAGCCAGAGAGCGCTCGGGCCCTGCTCACAGGCAGGGACTGGAGGCGTGGTCTGCACACCCTTCTCACAGGCCGACCAGCTGCCATCTGCCTGCCCTGAGGCCTTTTCCACTGGCCGCCCTCCTTAAATAAATAAATTCCTGCATAAACAAAGCCTTGTGCTTGGCTGGGCCTGTGAGGAGCCAGCCAAGTCATCCAGGGTCACCGCCTGGTCACCCACAGCTGCTGGGCACTGAGGCCAGGGCGGGTTCCCATGGAGGGCAGGCAGGGAGTCCCTCCTCCTCGTTTCCTGGGACCCCTGCCTCATTCTCTGCTAAAGGCGCCAAAGGGTTTCTGTGGATTTCTTGGCCCACAGCAGACGTGATGACGGCTGCCAAAGGCTCTGAGCATCACAGCTGGGAGTTAGGCACGGGGACAGGGCCTGGGCAGGAGGGTCTGGGGCGTCTAAGCGGGGGACGGGCACTGAAGCTTCCTGTCTGCACCCGAGGGCCCTGGGCGGCCCTCTGAGGCCAAGCCCCGGGGCTGAAGCGTTGGGAGTGAGGTCAAGGGCCCGCCATGGCCCCCTCACCTGGCCTCACACCACGCCTTCCACGTGCCAGCTCTTCGCTTCTGCCACCCTCCCTGCCCAGTCCCCTCCCAGGCCCTCCCCGCCCTCCCCCAGCACTGGGCTCAGCATGTGACACACGGCGGGAGGCTCCGGCTACCTTCAGGACCCCAAACAGGCTCTGGAGCAGGGTATCAACGCCATGACTCTTGAGCTCATCCAGGGGGCTCAGCAGGTGGCTCGGGAGGTCCTGTGGTGTCTGGCACTTCTGGTCCACGAACATCCTGGAAGGACGTGGGAGGCAGGGAGATCACACCAGTCCTGCCCAGAGAGCCAGTTAGCCTGAGGCTAATCTTCCTAAACCATTCCTCTAGAACCCTCTCTGGCTCCCCATTCCCCATGGGAGCAAGTCCACATCATCCCACCCATGCTGCCGAGGCAAGGCCCAGCCTTCCCACTCCCAGCACACACGTAACACCACATCCTCTTCTAACTGAGGGCCTCTCCACAGCACCTCACTTTGCTCATCTGCTTAATGGACGTGATCACTGTACCTACCTAATAGGGTTGTCATAAGGATAAAATAAAATAAAGTAAATCAGTTGCGCGAGTGCTTGACCCACCAGCACTAGATAAACGTTCACTGCTGCTGCTGCCGCTGCCGCGCCACAGGCCCTGGCATTTCCTTACAGACCTGCTCGGACCTGCTCGTTTTAATTCAACATCTCTGCTGAAGCTGCCCCCCCCCCCCCCCCCCCTCCCGGGCACCTCCCCCCCGCCTCCCCCTCTCCCTCTCTCTCTCTCTCTCTCTCTCTCTCACAGGCAGGCAGCCCCAGTGATGCCGGCTCCCACAAACCCCACCCAGTGCCCTCACCGGAAGGAGAGGCAGTTGTTGATGTTGGCGATGACATTGGCCCTGTAATTTCTCAGCTGTTTGCGCCTCTCCAGAAATTCATCAAAGGCACGCTGGTAGCTGGTGAAACCGAAAGGGAACATGCGGGACCAGCACAAACACCGGGACAGGAGCAGCCTCCCTGGGTTTACATATGGGCTCCCCACAGCATAGGGAGGGGCCCCTAGCCCCGAAGCATCCTGTAACTGGCTTCACGTGCTCAGGCCAGTGAGGCCAGGGCCCCTGCAGAGCTCCTGAAGAGGATGTCCACCCCGCTCTGCTGCCTCCCTCCTTCCCCCAGGCCCCCTCTAGAGCTGGAAGACTGGAGGCCTGGGCCATGCAGGGGTCCTCAGAGGAGGGGGAGGGAGCTAGCCAAGAGAACCGTGAGGGTGCAGACTGGAGCATCCCCGGATGCGGAGGCCAGTGTCTCAGTCCCTCACGGGGCATCTTCTTTGCAGCTGGGGGCTGCTCTGCTGGGAGCTTTGCCGAAAGCAGGTGGTCAGATTACCTGAGGCTCTCAGCACCCAGGTGGGTGGTACAGGGGGATGAGGACGCCTGCTCAGAATGACAGACCCCCGAGGAGCAGGGAGGGGCACTGATCTAGCTTGGATCCCCACCTGGGGCACGAGGACGGGGCGGGGCGCTGAGAGGGGTGGCCGCAGGGACCCTTCCTGCGTGCGCACAGGCCGTCACCCACCTCTTGAGGAACGCAGCCAGCTCCACCAGCAGCATGTGTTTCATCCGCGCGCCCAGGTCAAGGGTGATGCTCTCGGCCTTGGCCTGGCCCTGGGAGATGATCTGCAGGGGTGAGGTGAACTGAGCAGGGGCCCACCCGGTCTAGGGCTGGGGCTGGGGCGGGTGTGGGGGTCGGTAAGACATGGAAAAGAGGGACTGTGCTCAGGGGCGAGCGTGTGTTTGCACGCAAGGATGTGCGCTCGTGCACGAGGGGCAGCCGTGCTACCTGGATGACGTCAATGGCCAGCTCACTGTGGCAGCGGCCGTCCAGCCTCTGCGGAGCCACATCCTGGGTCCAGCGCTGTGACTCCAGCTCCAGGGCACGGGCCATCAGCTCCTTCACGCTGGCCTTGGGGGAAGAGGGGCTGGTCAGGGGAGCGCGAAGCCCACGTGGATGTGCCTGTCAGGCTCCCTGCCACGTCCTGTCTGCCCCGGCCGCCCCTCCGCTTCCTTCCCGCCCCTCCTTTGCCCCCGCCCTGGCGCTGGCGCTGGCGCTGGACTCACCACCTGATTGGAGAGGAACGTGGCCTCCAGCAGCCGGATCTGCTTGGGGGACAGGAGGCTCCCAAGCCTGACTCCTTGCAGCTCGCCTGCCAGCTTGGGGCTGTTGATGACGTCACTGTGGGCAGAGGGGGCTGGCATGAGGAAAGCTCACGCCACCCCTCCAGCAAGAGCCCTCCTCCTCGGCCTCAGCCTCTGGCAGGCCCAGAGCTCAACTGCCTGCCTCCACCGAACCCCATCCCTGCTTCCCCACCTCATGTGGTGGGTCCTGCACCTGCTCAGCCTGATCCAGGCCCCAAACCCTGGAACCGTCGTGCCTCCTTTACTCTCACCCCCATCTGCTTCTGCTCCAAAATACTGCCCCGAGACTGATGAGCCGCGAGCTACGGCTAGAGGCACCCCCCTGACCAGCCACCGCCCTCTCTCGCCTGGCTCACTGCAGGACCCCCCTCCCTGCCTCCCCGCTTCTGCCCTCACCTCCAACAATCCCTTCTCCACCCAACAGGCAGTACCACCTCTCAGGTCTGATCTCCCGGCTCTAAGGGCTCCCCGCTCTCACAGACAGGATACAGCTCCTTACCCTCTGCCTCCTTCTCACCCATCCCCCACCACACTCCAGCCCTGCTGGCCTTGGGCACCCACTAGCCCTGTGCCCTCTTCCCCCCGCCCCCCCAGCCGGGTCTGCTGCCCCCAGAGGTGGGCCAGTCCAAGCAGGAAGGGCTGTTCCCGCACCACACTGAACTGCTCTGAGGAGGCAGATCCACCCATCCCTGTGGCACCTCTGTTGGGTCCCAGAGCCCCCCTGGGGACTGCCCAGCCCTGGCACTTCCTCAGGGACCTTGGTCTGCCTGGAGGCTCAAGAATGGCCCTCTCTGCCCCTCCCCCAGCCTGGATGCGCTGTGTCCCTTTGCTCCCCGCACTTCTGGCCACACAGGCCTCCACGGAGCCACCCTGGACTCCCCCCCTCGGGGCTCCATGCCCGGCTGGCCTCAGTTTCCTGCTGCAGTGACCCCAGTGGGTCCCAGGCTAAAAGCCCCTGGGGTCACTGGGACAGGAAGGCTGAGGGTGAGAAGTGTGAGTGCCTGGCATTTCTTGGTGAGTCAGGACAAGCAAGAAGGAACAGGTTCAGAGCCGCCCTGACTCTCCCGCAACCCCTGCCCTGTGCCAACTTCCCTATGCCCTGCCGACTCCTCACCCACCACTCCCCAACCGGCCCTTCCTCCGGCCCCCGTGAGGCTGACCCACCAGTACCAACCGAGACCACTGGCCACCCAGATGTGTCCCCGAGATGCTCGGACATTGCTCACACGGGCTACACCTCCAGACTTCCTGTGGGCTTTACACTAGGTGCCGGGGCCAGGCCCTATAGGAGCCCCTGGCCTCTCGTGCCCTGGTCATTTCCACGCTGCAGTGTAAGTCTCTCCCCACCCAGCTTGTGTGAACGACCAGAGGTCTGGGGAAATGAGGGGATGCCTGAGGCGGTACCCGGCTGGTAACCAGGTATCCTTCACCGGCAGAGCAAGTCTTCCAAACTGAGGGGCTCCAGGCCTCGGGGGCCAGAGCCCAGCTCTGTGCGGCCTCACTGAATGACCCTGCACAATGGGGATCTTTCCAACAGGCCCAGCGGCCCCACCCTGCCCCTGCTCCCTGTCCTGCCTGGGAGTGCCCCCAGGGGCCTGCTGGATAATCCAAACACTGACGAGCTCCACACAGCTCCCAGAATGCTTCACAGCTCAGCCTCAGGCCCTGGAAGATGACTCCCTTTGCCGGGAACACCACCCTCCCTCTTACTGACCTGTCCTCCTCTTTCCTCCCCTGCCTGACTGCCTGACTTCTATTAGACTGTGAGCTGCCCCAGAGCAGCAGACTCCTGTGGCAGGTAGAAGTCTGCGCCATCTCTTCTGAGCTGGCTTCCTGGGCTGACCCAGGCGAGGTCAGGGCCCCCTCCTCTGGGCTCCCCTGCCACACCCCTTCCTGCTCTGGATGGGCGCTACTTCATGTCCTCCCCAGACTGGGAACTCATGAATGAATGATGAAGTCCCTGCCATTCTCTGTGCCTCAGTTTCCCCAACTGTGGAATGGGGCCGAGGCCCAAGAGACTAAGGACTCCAAGTGCAAAGCAGACCCAGCCCAGGCCCTGCCCCCTTGAGTCCAAGCCCATCTGTGCTTCTCCCACCTGGAACTCCCTGCATGCGGTGACAGCCCCTGCAGAGCGGCCTCCCTGCCCCTGGGGCCCCGCCCAGCACCGGGGCGCCCGGCTGCCCAGCCGCTCACTTGGGGTAGAGGTTCTGCACCCAGACCAGCAGCACATAGGTGTCGCGTTCGCTCAGCTCGAACTGCGCCAAGTCCGCCAGCTGCGCCGCGAAGTGCTCGTGGTAGCTCTCGGCGTAGGCCGCCACCACGGCGAACTCGGCGGGGAACAGCGGCTTCAGCCGCTCCACCACGGCCTCCAGGTCCTCCTTCATGGTGCGGCCCATGTGCAGGAAGGCGCGCTCGGCCTCCGTGCGGCCCTCGGCAGCCGCGGCCGGCCGCTGGCCCAGGCGCTCCTCGGCCGCCTGCGCCACGCCGCGCCGCCACAGCTGCAGCCAGCGCCGGGGCCGCGTGGCCGCCAGTGCCGAGGGCCTGGGCCCCGCCGCCGCCGCCGCGCGGTCCTCGCGCTCCTGCTCGGCCAGCACGGCCAGCGCCTGGCGCAGCCGCTCCGGCGCCACCTCCAGCGGCCGGCGCAGCAGGCCGAGCACCTGGTCGCGCAGCAGCACGTACAGCGCCTCCACCTTGCTCTGGCGCCGCAGCAGCTCCTCCTCGTTCATGCCGCCCGCCGCCATCGCCGCCTGCAGCTCCCGCTCCAGCGCCAGCAGCGGCCCCGCCGCCTCCAGCCGCCCGTGCTCCAGGTCGGCCTTGAGCTCCTCCACTGCGGCCAGGACCCGACATTAGCGCGGCCCGGGGCCCCGAAACCCACCAGTCACCTCCCGTGGGCCGAGACCTCAAAAGGTGAGGTGAGGCGCCGGAAGGGGCGAGTCGACGTCCCAGACAGGACCGAGGACCCCTCCGCTCGCTCCCTGCCCCTGAGATCAGGGCGCGCAGGGGAAGCTGGCAACGGAGACACCTCCGCGCCCACCTTCCCTGCCCTCTCTGTCCTGGGTGAGTGGGGCGTCCACTCCAGTGAGCCCCGATCCTGCCCAGACCCTGCCCGGCTGGGACCTGGGGCCCCTGCCTACCTGTGGGCAGCCGGCCAGCCGGCACGGACTGGGACTCAGAGTCGCCCTCTGTCTCTGCTGAGCTGGGCTGACTCTTCTTCTTCCTCCCTTTGGTGAAGACGCTAAACATGTTGGCCAGGCCTTTCGACTTCTTCTTCTTCGCAGCCTTTTCTTCATCCCTATCTGGGGCTTCGTCGGCCTCCAGGGGTGGCACCAGGTCCTCGGAGGAGGCCTCCGACATGGAGGCTTCTGACTCTGCCTCCGAGGTGAAGGGCAACTTCTGGGGGCTTCGGGGCAAGTCAAGGGCCCCTGGCGCAGGCTGCTGGCCCGTAAAGCCTTGTAAGGTCATCGTCTTCAGCATCACGCCGGCTCAGGCCTGCAGGTTGGCAAGGCGAGGGAATGAAAGGCTCAGCGGTCACCAGGGGATGGGCCTGGCTCCCGGCTCCCCGGTCCAGGTACACAGCCAGGTTGATGTGTTTTCACCTGTATGACCACCAGGCTCTGGCCTTCTCCTGGCCCAGATGGGCACCAACAACTCAACTCTCTCCCCAGACACCAGTTCCTCAGGACCCACCGCCCCTCTGAGAACTGCCGAGGCAGGGAGGAAGCTGGGGTTGGGAGGCATATTCCAGACAGAAGGGGCCTTCACTTCGTTTTGGCAAATCCTTCCTTGACAGCCCACCCTCTGGGCAGGGAGAAGGGACTGCAGTGCATGAGAACCACCTCTGGGCAGGGAGAAGGGACTGCAGTGCATGAGAACCACCCGGATTCCACGAGACCCCAGGGGAGCAGGCAGACCACGGGCCGCCGTCCCACGGCGCCGAGCGAGAACCGAGGTCCAGAAAAGTCACAGAGCACCAGAGGCTGGGGCCGAGGCGGGAATCCAGCCCCAGCCCCGTCCTCCATTTTGCCTGTTCTTGTCTTGACTCGTGCAGCTTTGGGGTCACAGAGGAACGCTCTGAGCAGAAACACGGCTGCTCCGGCTGGGACCACAAGGTAGGCAGGGCCTGACCCCTATATGACCTTGGGGCTCAAGTCTACAGAAACCATAGTGACCCCTCAAACTTCAGGGGGTCTTTCCCATGTCCATAGGGACAAGGGGCCCAATGAGGCACAGGGCTGTCTGAGGTCACACGGCAACTGGCAACTGGGACTGGAAACCCAAGCTTCCCAGCTCCACAAATGGGGTGACATCATCGTCACAAAAGCTTCCACTTTCTGGGCGCTTCCTGAGTGCCCATCCCATCACTTCCGCACTCCCTTCCAGAAGGCGTGTTATTTTCCTCATCTCACACAGCTAGCTCAGAAGGGCTTAAAATGTCCCAATGGTCAACAGCCTGGGCTTGGAACTCAGATCACCTGGCTCCGGGCACCCCTGCCTCGTGGCCCCCAACACCTCGCGAGCCGCATTCAGAGGGGCAGCACCCTCCCCAGCGCCTTGACCATTGTGAAAGCCAGGCCAGGACTGGTGGAGGGGAACATGGCTGACCCCAAAGGAGGGAGCGGGGCAGGGCTGGGCCTCCCTGGTAACTGGGGTGATCCATAACCACAGTGCCTGCCCCACCACCGGAGAGTAAACACACCGAGTCATGACTCATACAAACAGTGACTTCAGTTCGCCCCTGCAACGGCCCTGCAAGGCAGATGGGGTGATCCAATCATCCAGAGAGAGAAATTGAGGCGGCAGGAGGCGGGGTGGGATTAGGCCTGTCAGACTTTCTACAACCCCTACTGCCTCCCCATCGGCCCAGCCTCCTCTCGCATCCGCCCGGGGACTCGTCCCAAACCCCCGGGCTTGACCAGAGCCACTCAGTGGCCAGGAAGCCGGGGTTTCTCACACTCCCACTGGCTTCAGCAGGTGCCTGGGCAGAGTCCTACCCTGCTGGATCTCCGTTGCATCCCCTGTGCCATTTGGCCTGAGAGTTCCACTCCAGAACCAAGCAGGGAGTACTCTGGGGAGCCCCAAAGCCAGGGTCCCCAGGTGCAAGGCCTTGCCTCAGCTTCCCTCCTAATCCATCCCATTTTCATGCCAGGCACCCACAGGAGCTGGTCTGGCTGGCTGGCTGGGGCTGCTCAGCGCCACCCTGGGCCCCCAGGCCCCACCTCTGCCCCCCGCTGGGGTGAGGGTGAGGGCCATCTGACCCGCTGTGCTCCCACCGGCCTCACCTCTGTCCTCACTGCCCCCCACCTCCTCCATCCCCACACGTGCTAGGCTCTACCCAGCCTCCAGACCTGGCTCCTGCAGGTCCCCGCATGGCATCGCTGCCTCCTCGCCTCTGTGGCACAAACTCTCCTCACCCTTCAGGGTCCTGCAGCAGCCCCCTTGGCCCACGTCCCAGGCCTTGACTCTGAGGCAGCTGGTGCAATAGAAAGAGAACAACTGTGGGCTTAGCTGTACCACCTACTAGGGTGTGGACCAGACTTCACCCTTCCTTCATAGGCCTTAGTCTCCCCATCTGGGAAATGGGGATGAGGACCCCACCTCACAGTACTGCTGAAAGGATGTGAGGAAGCCACTCAGACACATGCTGGCACCTAGCCAGGCCTCAGTAAGGGTCTGCGTCATGTGTCCCAGTGTCTGTCAGGCTAACCCTGGCGCCCGGATACAGCAGAAGAGGGCAGGAGAGGGATCCTTTAAGGCCAGGCTCGCGGCTGGGCACACTGAGACAGGAAGGGGAGTGCTCTGAGTCATACCCTGTGGCCACAGCCTGTGGCCCAACAGTGGCACCCCTCAGGTCCTCCCAGCTCCCCCAGCTTCTCCTCAGGCACACACACCCTCACTCTCCTTTCCGGGTCAGGGCTGAGGTCCACCCAAGCCTCCCTGGTCCCTGTGCCTAGCTCCTCCGTGCCTATAGGTCCCGCTTCCTACCGCCAAAGGGACACCCGGCGCCTTTCCCCACAGCCTCTCCCTGATGCTTTTTGCGGGACACAGTCCTCCGCTGGGAGCATCTAAGCCGGACCCTCTGCACCCTGACGCAGCAGCTCAGCCCGGGGGCCTCAGTTTCCCTAGAAGAGGGGCTGCCAGAGACCTGGGCTCCGTCCCGCCCCCTTGGTCCCCTCCGTCGCGCCGGCCGCTCCCTCGTGGGATGGGGCCGGAGACTCGGGGTCGGGGCGGCCGGGCAGCCGCGCGGAGAGGTTGGGGACGGACGCACCGCGGGCGGAGGTCACTTACTGTGTCCGGGCCGGGCCGCCGCTGTCTGGGCTGAGCCGGGCGCCGCCTGAAATAGACGCAGACTCCGCCCGCGCTGGGCCCGCTCGCCCCGCCCGCCCCGCCCGCCGCCTCCGCGGAAAACCCGCGGGCGAAGGCCAAAGCACAGCGTGGCGGGGGCTGCCTGTGTCCCCGTGTCCGGTGTCGCGCGTCGCCCCCAGGCGGTGCTGGGCCTGCTTAGCAGGGGAGCGGGGGAAAGGGTCACGACCTCCCACCAGCCCGGACGGGGTGACTGGGCTGGCCAAGCGTCGCCAGGCTGTGTCGGGCGCGGGACCGGCACCCAAGGCGGACGGAGTGGGTCTGGCGCTGACCCGTTGTCCGACGACGGCTTCCGATTGGCTGGCTGGGAGGGGCCCCCGCGCTCAGGACCACTTTCGCGCGTCACAGATCCAGCACCCACCCCAGCTCAGCCCAACTGTGGGGAGTCCCCTTCCCCCCGCGGGGTGCTGGGGACAGTCCCACCTGACTCCCTCGGAGGTTAGCCGCGCGGAGAATCACTCCCTCTGGAGAGAGTGTTCCCCCTCTGAGTATCACTGTGGCCGCAGAGAGCCATGGGAGGGGGCCTTCATGGAGGAGCCTCCCTAAGGGATCGGGGGGTGGTCAGCCATGGACAAAGCACCTACGCTGGTGCCTTGCATACGCTGTCACCATCGAGTCCTGCTTAAAACGGAGAAATGGCTCACAAAAGTGAGTGACTTGGCTTCCCTGGTGGCGCAGTGGTTGAGAGTCCGCCTGCCGATGCAGGGGACACGGGTTCGTGCCCCGGTCCGGGAAGATCCCACATGCCGCGGAGCGGCTGCACCCGTGAGCCATGGCCGCTGAGCCTGCGCGTCCGGAGCCTGTGCTCCGCAACGGGAGAGGCCACAACAGTGAGAGGCCCGCGTGCCGAGTGGGGGCCGGGGGGGGGGGGGAAGTGAGTGACTTGCTCGAGGGCACACAGGCAGTAAATGGTGGTCGGTGGTCGGAACCCACACGCAGGCCTGTAGGACTCCCACTGAAACACTTTCCCTTCCTGGGACCGGCGCTGGGCCAGGACAGGCTCCTAAAGGCACCAGATGGGGACCCCGACAGCTCAGGCTTGAGTCTCACTCAGCCCAGCTTTGTCCGCACTCAGCGTGGCCTTGAGCAGGTCACATCCCTTTCTGGGCCTCCGTTTCCCTATCTAAGCCCTGTTTTTCTGTCAAAGGGCCGGAGGGCTGCTGGTGAAGAGTACCTCTTCCCCGTTTCACATCTTAGGAATTCCTGCCCTCTGGAAAGGACCCTGTGGCTCAGGAATTTCCCGCCTGGGCACCAGCTTCCTTTTTGCTTCTTAATAGAGCCTCTGCTCCTCCCTCCCTTTTGTTTGCCACCCCTCCCCCTCCCCACTGGTTCCCTGCTCCCCCTGGGAACTGGGCACATATCTCTGCAGGCTGGGAGGCCTGGCCAAGTGGGCAAGGCAGGGGGGAGATGGGGGTGCCCTTTGGAACTGAGAACTTCCTCTTCCTCCTTAGGAATGGTGGCGAAGGGTCAGTTTTGGGCTTGGACATCGATCCTGTCCCTCGGGGGGTGGGGGGTGGGAAGGGGGGGCTGCAGTAAGAAGGGCTCCACCCCTTCTCTCCCTGTAGCCGCAGGGGTGACATTTTTCAGATCTGAACCAACTGGTCACAGTGCCCCTTGACAGGGAGGGTCATTCCAGCTGCTCCCAGTGCATAGATGGGGAGACTAAAGGCCAGAACCCCTCTCCCCGCAAGTTCATCCAGCCAGACAGGGTGACAAGGGCAAGAAGCAAGGGGTCCTGGCCCAGTGCCTCCGTGGCTGCCTGCTGTGGCCTCATTGCACAATCCCCATGCCTTCCCACCAGGCTTCTTCTTCTAACCCCAAACAGATTGGGAAATCGCTGGAGAATCCAAAGTGCTCTGGGTAATGGGGGGAGGGGACAGTGTCAGGCTCAAAGACCCCACCATCCCCTCAGCGCTCCAGACCCTGGTCTTCAGGGACAGGAAGGATGCTTCACCAGGCAGATGCTGGGCAGCCACCCTCGTCCCCAGCTGCCATGACACCTGCGCTCCCTCTCCATGGCCTCACTGAGCTCCAGGCTGCGGCTAGGGGGTAGGAAAAGCTGCCCACCCCTCCTGTGGCTGCACCAGGCACTTCTTTCCCTGAGTTCAGGCATGAGGGCCAAGCATCACATACGTGAAACCCCCAACTCAAGGGAAATCCTCTGAAAATAGGGCTGCATAAAGGGCCAAGGGGTGTGACTGCCAGTGGGGCCCATAGGACAGGAGCTATTCTAACCCCCTCTTGACAGATGAGGAGACTGTCCCCAGGAGACCACACTTCCAGAAGGAGCCAAAGGCCAGCCAAGAATTGCACCCTCAGCAGGAAATGAGCATTAGATGCTTGTTGAGAGTGTCCCCGGCCAGCTGCTCTCCCATCCCCCACCTCCCCAGGCGATGGGTGGGGGGGCTGCAGGCCAGTTCCACCTGGCAGGGAGGGCAGCACGCAGGAGCGGACTGGCAGTAGATCCTTCAGGCCAGCCCAGAAGTCAAGCGTGCCAGCACCTGTCCAGGAGCTGTAGTCAGCTCCTTGCATGCAACTCAGGGCTTGGGAGGCCCAGGACACGTGCCTTCCCTCCTCTTGGAAATGACAGATGACTTTTTTTTTTAATTGTGGTAAAATACACATAACCAAATGTACCATTTTGACCATTTAAAATATATAGTTCAGTGGCATGATGTCATACATTGTTATGCAACCGTCACCACCATCCACCTCCAGAATTTTTTCACTTTGCAAAACTGAAGCTCCGTACTCATTAAACACTAACTCCCCCTCGTCACCTTCCCACTAGCCTGGCACCCACCATTCTACTTTCCATCTCTATAAACTTGACTATTCTAAGTAGATCATATAAGTGGAATCAAAAGGATGGTAACTGTCCTTTGGTAACCGGCTTATGTAACTTCACATAATGTCATCAAGGTTCATCCATGTTGTGGTGTGTGTCAGAATGTCCTTCCTTCTTAAGCTTGAATAATGTTTCATTGTTTATCTTTTCATCTGTCCATGGACGCTTGGGTTGCTGCTGCCTATTGGCTGTCGTGAGTAATGCTGCTCTGAGCACGGGTCGACAGCTGACATTTGTCAACAGGTGCCAAGCTCTGTTCTAAGTGCTTTGCATGCACTAACTGATTTCATCAATCTTATGAAATGGGTACTCCTTAATTATCCCCTTTTCACAGATGAGGAAATCGAGGCACAGATAGTTCCAGTCGCGTGGTGGTCAGCGGTGGAGCTGGAAGCCACACAGTAAGCGTTGTGCTGTATTACTTATCCCCTAATGTTGATCAACTGAAATACAGCTTGATGCATTTAAGTCAGACACAAGGAAGGACTGACTGCTGGGCTAGGAAGCTTCGATGCACAAATGGGAGCTTTTACTGCCCTCTACTCCTTTTTCATCTTTGGAAAAAAAAAAAAAAGATTTCCCAATCTCTTTCACGACCTTGTCCAGTCAATTAACTGAGTCTTCACCCTCACCCTGTGGGGCAGCAGGAGGGGCTGACCCAGTCCCGGCAGCCCAACCAGAGAATAATGCAGGCGGTGTGTGTTTAATGTCCTCCCTCCTTTCCCCCTCCCGAAGCTCCCTGGAAGAAGGGTGGGAGGCAGAGGGAGCCCGTTCTGGCACAGGGCTCAGCAGGTGCAAAAGCCGGCGGGGGGATGGGACTGGAGCCAGGGGGCACCAGGAGGACCTGGCTGGCAGGGCGGTGCTGACCGCCGGTGGACTCCTCCTCACGGCCCTGCCAACTTCCCTCTGTGAGATGACTTGCACTTCCCACTGCCCCAGCCCTGGCTCTCACGGCGCTGCTTCTCCCTTCACTTCTCAGGCGGTCACCTGACCTGGGACCCTTCCTGGAGCCTCTTGTTTCCTGGGGATGTCCCACTCACTAAGAGCGCTGGGCAGAGCCATTGGATCCTCTGTTGACAGGTGAGGAAACTGAGTCCTGGAGGGGTAAGTGAATGCAAAAGCTGAGGCCTTCAGGCTGGCATCTCTGCTGCCACCCAGCCTTCCCCAAAGGGGAAGTCACTTGCTCAGGGTCATTGGCAGCTGCACCTGACCTCGGCCAGAGTCTCCTGACCCCGCTGAGGACCATGGAATGGCCAGGACAGCTGACCAGGCACCACCCTCCCAGGCCAGCCCCTCCCAGGGGGGCACCCATCAGAACAGGCGTACCCCGACAGGCAGTGCCCCCCAACCCCCAGGCAGCCGTCTACTTGATAACAGCCCCTCCCTTCCTCCCAGGAGGAAGTTAGACCTCACACTCCTTTCTGTGTTTGGCAGATGGGGAAAATGAGGCCTGAGGAGGAAAGGCTTCCTCTGGTGCTCGATGAGCCTGGCCCACTTCCCGTGCTGGAGGTGGGACCACTCGGGAGAAAGCAGGGCCCATTGGGCAGCAGGACCCTAACCCCAGTGGCCTTCTAAGGAGTGTAATGCAGGAGGGCCCCCTGGAGGGATGCCCTTCCAGGGCATCAGGGAATTTCCGTGCCAGCCCCAGTGACCTGGCCTGTTTCCTAAGTGGGCCTGGCTTTTCACAATGGCTTTCAGTGGTGATGCAAGATGGCCAACTTCACCTCCTAGCCCTTCAGACCCGGGGCTGCCCGGGTCCAGCAGCCTGCGGGCCCTTCTCCTAGACGGCATCATTTCCAGGAAAACAGCCTTACTCCTCATAAAGTCCCACCCAGTGACAGAGGCAGGTCACGTGGCAGGAGCTCTGGTGGGAATCCCAGTGCTGTGTAGAGCCCGCCAAGGCTGAAGGGGAGCAGGGGAGCCTGCCCCAAACCGCCACAGGGCCCACCAGTTCCTCAAATCCGGGTGTTGGAATGCCTCCTCATCCGATACCAGGGAGCTCTGCCCTCCTGGACTTTGGAGAAGGAAGGCATGATGGTGGGGCTCGGGCATGGGACCACTTGGACCCTGGGGCACTCCACCACTTACATCTGTGTTTTTTTGTTTTTGTTTTTTGGCCACGCCTCGGCTTGTGGGATCTTAGTTCCCCAACCAAGGATGGAACCCCGGCCCTTGGCAGTGAAACCACTGGACCACCAGGGAATTCCCACATCTGTGTTTTTAGGCACATTGCTTCACCCTTTGGGACCTCCCAATCCCTTCTGGAAATGGAGCAGACACTTGCTCAGGGGGTTGCCAGGGAAGGCTCCAAGGAGAGAGTGCATATAAATAACAGGAACTGCTACTCGGAGGGAGTGCAAACCCCAGGCCAGGCCCTTATCCAGCACATCAGCATTTTCTCCTGTAATGCTCCCAATTTTACACCAGGAGATAGAGCCCAGAGAGGTGGAGTAACTGCCCAAAGTCACACAGCTAGGAAGGTGCAGAGCTGGGACCCCAGCCCAGAGAGGTCTGAATCCAGAGGCTAATTCTTTTTCTTTTAATTGAAGTATAGTTGATTTACAATATTATATTAGTTTTAGGTTACAACGTGGTGATTCGATATTTTTCCAGATTATACTCCATTTAAAGTTATTATAAAATAAGAGGTTAATTCTTAACCCCCGCGCCGAATCCTTAGGAAGGAGGAAGGTCATGAATCACTGTGCAGAGCCAGCACACAGCGCACCCCAGAAACAGCGGGACTTTGCACAGCATTCCTCCTTCCCGCATGCTAAGAGTCCAATATTTGGGGAGCCTATCAACCTAAGAGCGTTAGGTTCTCTACCGTCTGCTTTCACAGGGCTCAGGAAAGACTGCCGTCCCCCCAACACAACTCCCTCCAGCAAAAGCAGGTGCTTCACCAATGCCTGAAATGTCACTATCCCATGGATGTTCCGTGTATACAGCCCACTATCCGTGTATATATCCATGTGTATAGCCATGTATATTGCTTCTTACAAACTCAAGGGTCCTATAAGGAGCCCTCATTGTTTCTGGGGAAGGACACAGGGAGATGGGAATAAGGAGACGTTCACTGTATATCCTTTTTGTACCTTTTTAATTTTGAGCTATGTGAATGTATCACTAAAACATTAAGGTTAAAAATGAAAACATTTGGGCTTCCCTGGTGGCGCAGTGGTTGAGGGTCCGCCTGCCGATGCAGGGGACACGGGTTCGTGCGCCGGTCCGGGGAGATTCCACATGCCGCGGAGCGGCTGGGCCCGTGAGCCATGGCCGCTGAGCCTGCGCGTCCGGAGCCTGTGCTCTGCAACGGGAGAGGCCACAACAGTGAGAGGCCCGCGTACCGCAAAAAAAAAAAAAAAAGAAAACATTTAACAAATGCATTTTATTATTTTTATTTTTTTAAACATTCATTTATTTATTAAACATTCGGCTGCACCGGGTCGGGCCTTAGCTGTGGCACATGGGATCTTTAGTTGCGGCATGTGGACTCTTAGTTGCAGCATGCCTGTGGGGTCTAGTTCCCTGACCAGGGATCGAACCCGGGCACCCTGCATTGGGAGTGCGGAGTCAGCCACTGGACCACCAGGGAAGTCCCAACAAATGCATTTTAAAAGCCGCTAATGAGCGGGTGGGTGTATGTGCACCCAGAGGATGGGAATCCCTGGAAGGATGAAGGGTTTTGTAATGACCCCATGGGTCCCAGGAGAGGAGTGGACCCAGAGGTGGGTGTGACCTGTCGAAGTATCAGTCCGCTGCAAGCATTTCACTAGAGCAGGGGCCCAGGGAGGCTGCCCTGAGTCCCTAGAGGCACTCAGCCAC
The DNA here is from genome assembly GCF_005190385.1 of Monodon monoceros. Taxonomy (NCBI): domain Eukaryota; kingdom Metazoa; phylum Chordata; class Mammalia; order Artiodactyla; family Monodontidae; genus Monodon; species Monodon monoceros. The sequence continues at coordinate 172,090,411 of NW_021703778.1, read as the reverse complement.
GGGGGTGTGACGGCTCCCAGCAACTCCGCCAAAAAGGGCCCTGCGCTGTCACCCAGAGGGCCTGATTCCCCCAGACCTGGAGCTCTGTGGCTCAGCCCTCGTCAGCAGCCCCCTCCGATCATCTGATCGCAGTGCCTGGCACAGGCCCACTGCCCAGTGTTCTGCACCGACTGGCTGGGGAAGGACCGTCCCATCTCCTCCCCCTGGGCCGAGGATGGACAGTGGGCAGACACTGACCTTGGTGGGCGGGGCCTCTGACCTGCTGGAGTTGCCTAAGGGACTCAGGGGTAGCAAAGGAAGGGAGGGGACGGAGAGTGGCCCCGGGGACCCCGCAGCTCCTCTCCCCGCCAGGGCAGTGCTGAGGGGCCCCGCCAGGACCACATCCTAGCCGCTGAGGGTGCTGCCCCTGTGTCTAGGGGCCCCATGTGGTCCAGGGCCTGGAAGGAAGGGGCCGGGGTCACCAGGCAAGGAAGGAAGAGGGAGAGGCCGTGTAGGCACGGAGGTGACACGATGACTGCCCCTCGCAGCAAGCCCTTGGTGCCGGGTCTCTTTGGCCGGTGTCATCTACCCCTGAGTTCCCTCACCTACTGGGCGCTCCCTTCCACATCGCAGATAAGGAGACCAAGCCTCAGAGGGGAAAGGGCACAGGTCACCAGCTGTGGGAGGGCAGTGCTGAGACCTGAACACACTCAAGCATGGGCGAAGGGCCACAGAGGGCACAAGTCCAGGTGGAGCTAGGGGGGGACACCCAGGTCCCTCCTGTCACCCCAGGCTGTCCTTGGGTAATTAGGCTGGGTTCATCCTGTCCTCGGACCCGAGCACCCTGCCTTGGGCAGGCGGCCCCCACACCCTTTCACTGCCCTCCAGCCTCATCAAGGACCCACAGGCTCAGGGCCAGAGACCAGACGTGACCCTCAGTCCATGAAGGAGCCCCAGGAAACATGGGCACTGGGGGAAGCCAAGCTGAGCCGAAGCGGGAGGAGTAGGGGGCCGTGCGGGGGGAGGGAGTGGCCAGGCAGAGGTGCGACCAGGGGTCAGAGGTAGGGCCCAGGACCCAAGATCTAGGGGCAAACAGGATGTCCTGCTGCACAGGGGGACACAGACACCAGGCAAGGCCCGGGCACTGACAGGGGCTGGCACATTCCAGGAACGCACACACATGTGAATACACACACATGCACACAAGCACACACGTTTCCTTATCAGCCAGTCAACATGGTTCACAAGTCCGGAAGAAGCTCTGAGAGCCAGCCCCCTCCCCCCATGCTTGGCCTGGACAACAGGATGGCCACGGAAGCACTCTGGCCCTTCGCAAGGCCTCATGGGACCTGGTGGGCAGGGGGGTCCTGAGCACAGCCCCCAAGCCCGGGGCAGAACAGCCAATGGCCAGAGCCCTGGACCTGAGCCAGCCCTGGGTCCCCTGGCCTCAGCCCTCCCTCCAGTCTGCAGCCTCCCTGGCTGCACCCCCATAGAAGCTGCCGTCTGGCTTCCTGCTCACCCCAGCTTGGCCTTGGGAAGCTGACCCCAGCCCCCAGACTCTTCTGGGCTCACAGGCACATCCACAGGGCACACATACCCACCGGGCATGGAGGCTCCTGCCGGGAAAGCCTTGACTTCCTGTCTCTGGGCCTGGGTCTCAGCCTAAATCCTTCCCACTGCAACATGAGGAGTCTGCTCAGACCCACACCCCTCCCCAGCCTCCTGTTGGGGGCCTTGCCCACTCACTGACACCATCCACCTCAGGATTCACTGACAGAGTCCCCCACCCCTGCACCCAGCCTCTTCTCGGCTTTTTCTTGCAGATGGTGGCCTGGCCAGACACCTGCGAACATGGGGTCACGGTGGGGCCAGCGCCTGGCTTTACAGCAGGCTCTTAACTTCACTCTCCCTGGCCTGGGAGGCACAGACAGAACCCCTATTTCACAGCTGGAAAAACTGAGGCACAGAGAGGTGAAGAAACTTGCCTACAGTCTCCTGGCTGGAAAGTGGTAGAGCTGAATCCCCTCCCACCTCTGCAGCCTGGCTTAGAAGCCCAGCCCCAGGACCCTCAGCCTGCAGCCAAGGGGCTCAGGCAAGGTCAGGCCTGTCAGGGTCAGGGCGAGGAACAGGGCCTGCAGGAGGGGGCCTCCCTGAGGGGCCTGGGGACTGGGACTCAAATGTGGGAGGGGGTGGCTGGGGCTCCCAGGGGAGAACCTGGCCAGGACCAAACCAGATCAAGGCTTCCTATACCCTCACCACCACCCCGGCCTGAGACTCTCACCCAGACCACTGCCGGCCCCTGGGCTTACATGTGGGGTCAGGCTGACCTGTCAATCACCTGCCCCTCCCTAGGAAAAGAGGTGCCCCTCCGATACCTCCCCTCTCCCTGGCTGTGAGGATCCCAGGCCACCAGTGCTGGGGCCCGTTGTGAAGCAGTGCCAACCTCCACCCTCCACTGGCCTCAGTTTCCCCACTGACACAAGGACCGCTTGTCAGCGTCAGCACTCACACACCCCGCCCCCGCACCTGTTCCCGGAGCCTGGGAGCCCCATCCTCTCTGCTTCCTCCTTCCTGCCTTGCTCACCCCACCCCCGCTGGATTCCCCACTTGGGAAGATCTGGACACTCCCTCGGCCCCTGGCCTGCCCCACCCCTGGCCAGGTGCCCCCATGGAACAGGCTGCCGCTGGCACCTGTTCCTGCTCCCCCCGGGACCCCGAAAAGGGACTGGGGGGAAAGGCACCTATCGCTGCCTCCGGCCGCATCCTGTCAGTCTCCCCATCTCAGAGCTCAGCCTTCCTGGCAAGCCCGAGGTTACAGATGCAAATGGGTTCCAGAGCAGCCTCAGCTGCAGGCTGGAGCCCAATTTCAGTGCCAACTTTTTGTGAGAGGAGAATGAGGAAGGGCGTGCGCGGGGGCGCAGCGGGGTGATCTCCTTGCAGCGCCACGTCCAGAGCCAAGACCTGCAGGGGCAACCCCTCATACACACACTCCAGGTTGACACCTGCCCTGCCACAGCATACAACTCTCACTGCTGGGAAGTTCCTCTCACAACTAACCCAAATACCTCAAGCTGCAGAACAAGGCTTGGCCTTTTCTTGTCTCCCAGGGCCCAGGCCTGCTTAGAACGGGGCAGAGCAGCGCTCACCCCGCTGGGCAAAGCTCACTAGGCGCGCGGCACTGGGGGCCCGGGGTCAAAGCCTGGCTTGCTCTGCAGCCACAGGGGTGGGCCTTCCCAGTTCTAGACCTGCCTCAGTCTCCCCATTGGTACAGTGAGCAGGAAACAGCCATCACCAAATGGAGTCACCACGGAACTTCTGGCTGGACCCTGGGCGCATGGGAACCCAGACCTCCTGCCTGAAGTCAACTTGGCCTGCCCCTCCTTAGGGAGACACCATTTTCATTCATGTTTATTTTAAAAATAAATACTCTGTTCTTCACTTTCAGACTGGGGTGGCGCTGGACAGTTAGGCAGGGAGGCCTTCCTGGGTGGGCAGTGCCGATGGGAACTTCTGACACGCCCGAACCCTCCCCCGCAAATGCCTGAGATGCCTCTCATGGCTGTTCATTCTGGTCACCAGCCATGTGTGGCTGAGGATGGGAATTCCACGACCATGGGCTCCTGACTTGGGGTTCAGTGCCTGGGGGAAGGTGGCCAACCCTCCACCTGGGGTCGGCCCCTCTCAGGCCCAGGAGCACTAGATGCAGGTGATTAGCACATCCATGGAGGTGGGCACCTCGATCTCCTCGAAGAGCACGTGGCCCCCAGCAGCGCCGGGGCCCCCTGCCTTGGCCACGGCCCTCAGCAGGTCCTGGGCATGCGTCAGGAGGTGCTGGTTCCGACGGTGGCCCAGTCGGCGCAGCGCTAGAATGGCCAGCACGTGGTCCCGCCTGCAGAGACACGCGGACCCTCACTGCAGACCCAGCAGCTTCAATGACACCCCAGACCCCGAGGTGAGGAGAACCCTGGGGGCTTGGGCTGGAAGTATGAGTGCACCCAGCATTCCTGGAGCCTGGTCTCAGAGAGACTGAGAATGAACCTGGAGGAGCCGTGCTCCTGGAAGAGGTGGCTGGGCCTTGAGGGGTGCGAAGCCACGTAGAGCCAGGAGGGCAGGCCTCTGTGGCCTACGCAGAGGTTCAAGAAACCTAGTGGATTGAAGGATGCAGCAATGCGGCCACACGGGGGTGGGGCCGGGGGAGCCGCTGGCCTCAGAAAGGAGTCAGGGCCTCCTGCTTCCAGCCCTGTGCAGGGAGCCACAGCCAGGCAGCAAGCAGAGAGGCAGCATGGGGGTGGGAGGCCTGCGCCCAGTGGTGTCAGGAGCTCCCCCTCCCCTCCCGAGCACCCCAAGAAGCTCGAAGCACCACCCCACAAGCTAGGGAGGGCAGGCCAGCCCAGGGCAGGAAAACAGGGACGGGCCAGAAGGGGAACCTCGGGCGCTTGGAGGGGAGGGGTGGTCACTGAGGACTGGGGGCCTGGAATTCTCCCCGGGGGGTCGGGGTGCAGGGCAAGGCGGTGGGTCCAGGAAGGAGCTAGGCCGGGGGTTTTCTGCAGTCTCCCCACCCTGGAATCTCCAAGGCCATGGAGAAATTCGGGCTGGGATTTCCATGGGTACCATGACTCACCACCACCACCACCACCACCCCCCCACCCCCACCACCGCCCCCCCCGCCCCGTCCCATCACACACCCGGGATCAAAGCCTCCTTCCTCCTGGCCAGGTCTGGGGCTTCCGGAAAGAGCCTTCTCCCAAGGGTGGGGGCCGCGGCCTCCCCTCAGCCTCCCGGGGGAGGGACGTGTCCCCACCATCAGACACGGGAGGAGGGTCTCCCACTCCCTTCAGACTCCAGGGGTGGGGACGTGTCTCCCCATCTCACCACAGGACTGAATGAGGATGGTGAGAATAGAGCACGAAGGAAGGGCAGGCCCGATCCCACGAGGCCCCGCCACAGCCTGAAGGCCGGGGGCCCTTAGCTGCTGCACCTGCACCTGCGCACTCAGGCCGGCGCTAGTCCGAGCCCCTCCCCCTCCCCTCCCCCCTCCCCCGAACCAGCTCGCGCCGCCCTCAGGCTCGTCGCCCGCCCACCTGCAGCCGCAGGGACACTTCTGCAGGCACGAGTCCCCTGACCCCAGGGCCCCGCGGGGCCCGCCAGAATCTAGTGGGGAACGGACCTGATGTCGGGGTAGCTCCGGATGAGTGTCTCTAGGTGCCGCCGGATGTCGTCTTTGTAAGTCTCGCCCAGTATGTCCGCCACGCACGGGATAGCTCGGCCCAACCAAGCAGCCTCAGAGCCCTACGGACACAGGGAGACGCGTGCGGGGTGGGCCACCGGCCCCCCCCCCCGGAACCCCCTTGCCGCGCCTGCCTGCAGCCCATCCATTAGAGCCCCGTAGAGCCCTCCTGAAGCCACCACCGCGGTCCCACTGGGTTGCCTCCTGCATCGCGGAAGGGGACGCGGGCCTCGGCACCGTGGACCCAGTCGCAGCTCAGTAGTCATCTTCCCTCTCCCACGATAGAGCGCGGAGGCGTCTTCCAGAATCTGCTCAGATGGGTAAACCGAGGCCCCGCGGGCAAGTCCTGCCTGGAGTCGTACAGCGGGTGGGGGACCAGCAGCCCAGATAAGAGGTGTATGTGTAGGGAGCAGACTCTCGAACTGCTCAGGGTCAGGGGCTCAGGAGAGGTCTTCCATAGTTCCCGCCCATCAGACGGGGCTGCGACCCTCATCCCTTCCCCACACACCCCACAAACTACATGCAAATGAATGCAAACGTATGCAAAGTGTCGTCCCCACCAGCCCCGCTCGGCTGGGGGAGAGTGCGCAGAATCACTTCCGACAAAGCCTGCCCCGCAGGGGCTCTTACAGGGGCGAGCGGAAATGAGAATGGGGGGTGCTAGTGGAGGGTCCCCACGCTGGAGGCCCCCCGAGGAGGCCGGCACTCCGGGCAGCCAGACAGTGCTCCTACCAGGCCCTGGAAGGTGTTGCCAATGGCCTGGGCGTCCAGGCCCATCTTCTGGGAGCCACTCACGCGCTCCACACCCCGGAACCGCTCGCGGGGCCTCAGCGCCTGCGCCAGGTACTCGCGGACGACGTAACGGTGTACCTCCTGCAGAGTCTCCTGGGCGGCCAAAGCGGGAGTCTGGGTCAGGGTCAACAGTAGGGGCCCTGGGCATGCCCCCACCACAGCTCGCCCCCCCCCCATACCTGCGCCCGGGGCGGGACCACATGCTCGAGGTGGCCGGCGAATGCCACCACCTTGTCCAGGAGGGGCTGCAGCACGTCCTGTGTCAGCCAGGCCTTGGTGCACAGGACCTTGAAGAGCGGCTGGGGGCAGAGGGGGTCAGGAGTCTTCTAGCCAGGTGTCCTCCCCACGCACTAGACCCTCCCCTGGGAGCCCCGTGCATGGCTCCTGACAGGGGTGTTTCAGGCCAAGGGACAATCTGTCAACAGGAAGAAATTCTGGGGAGCTATCTGACCCCCTCTCTATGGTACCTTGGTGACATTCCCTCTCCTGCCACAAATTATGTCACTAGGCCTTTCCCAGGGACTGCCTCCTCCAGGCCTGGAGCCCCAGTAGGCAGAGTTTGAGTTTGAGTTTGAGCCTCTAGCCAGGCCTTGCTTGGGGAGTCCTGGGGGGGCTTGAGGGGCCGGATGAGGAGGAGTTCCTTGGACACACCCACTCTGAGACTGGGAACTTGTCTGGGTCCCCCGCCAGTCCCCCGACACACCACCCCAGCACTGCCCCCACGGTAAATGAATGCCGTGACTTGGGCTTCCAGGCTCCAGGACACAGGGGGCACCTGCTGGGCATGGAAAGTGGGGAGAGAAGGGCCCATTCCCCTTACCTGCACATCACCCTGCAAGCCCTGGAGCAGCCGCTTCTGAAAGGCGCAGGTGGCAGCCACCAGGGGCTTCTCCAGCTCTTTAAGACTTCCTGGGAACCTGGCCAGAAGATGAGTTCTGGGGAGGGGCCAGGATAGGGGACAAAGTGAGCAAGGGGGAACAGGCTGGGGTCAAGGCCTGGCATACTGCCATGAAGACTGGTGCCACACCAACGCCATTCACTTAGACTATAATGTGAAGGGCAGACCCCTGGGGCTGCACAGTGTAGTAGCCCTGGGAGCAGAGTCAAGTGAGGGGACGGCACTATGCCCCAGGTCATAGAGGGGCAGGGCAGTGGAGTGGTGGTGGTCCCACTGCATGGCAGAGCTCCCCTTGGCAGCACTGAGCCGAACCTGCACCCCTCTTGGTGACAGAACAGTGCAACGCAGCCATTCCTGACACAGGGGCCCCTCCTTTGAGCCTCATAACTGCCTCTCCAAATATTATAATGTCCCCATTTCACTGTTGAGTAAACCGAGGGCCAGGCTCTGCCCGGTCCCCAGCCCAGGGACACAGAAAGGCAGGCTAAATTTCCATCAGGGGCTTGGCCAGAGGCTGCCTACCAAGGAACAGAGAATGTTCCCTGGGGCTGAACCCCAGGGTTCCCCGTGCCCAGGGCCAGTCTGGCACAGATTAGGGACAAGAGAGTGTTATAGAAGCAGTGCCTCAGCGTGGTCAGGCTTTGGGTTCACACAGACCTTGTTCACGTCCCAGATCCAGCATGTACTGTCTGTGTGACCGTGGACGAGTGGCACTTCCTTTCTGAGCCTCCACATTCCCATCTGTACATGGGGACCCCACCCTCGCGCTGCAGCAGCTGACGCCTCTTAAGTGGGGGAGACACTAACGCTTGGCACAGAAGGGGGACAGCCAGTGCCAGCCCACGGGGGGGCCTCTGCCTTCTGGGGGTAGATAAACCCAGGCCCCAGCACGAGCAAAGCCTGGGGGGGGGAGTGTCAGGGAGGGCTTCTTGGCCTCTGCTCGGCCTTGAAACTCCCCGCATCCCTTCCAGGGCCTCAGCTCTGCGGGGCCGAGACAGGACCCCACAGCGGAGACGGAGGCGGAGAGGCGAGCTATCCCTGGAGGCCTCCTGGGAAGGCCGCCTGAGGCCGCCGCGGTAGCCTTCCCGGTCCCGGTTCCCTCAGTTTGCGCGCCCCCTGCCGGCCGTGCTCGGCACCGCCCCTGCGGAGGAGCGAGATAAACCCACCTGAACTCCTCGCAGGCATTGATGTTGGCGCACAGGTTAGGCTCGCTCACCGCCCCCGACTCCAGGAAAGCCTTTTCAAACCTGGCGGAGAGGTACGCAGAGGTCTTGGAAACTCTTTCTGGCTTCTATGACCTCGCGTCCGCCCTCCCTCCGGCCTTACGATGAGGCTTGTCCGGGGATCTCGGACACTGAGCCAACAGGATGGGCCCTCCCCAGGGACGACCACCGTCCACACCCTGGCCACTCCACCCACCACACCCCGGCCCAAGGTGCGCCCCTACCTGGGCAGGAAGAGGCCAAGGGCCCGCGTGCAGATCTGCAAGGTGGTGGCCTCCAGCTCCGCGGAGATGGCGCCGGCTGCCTTCACGTGCTCTGCCACAAGCTGAGAGCGATGCCACGCGCTGAAGGCGCATCTGAGCCCTCAGTCCCGATGCCCCCAGCCCCCCACCTCGCGGCCCCGTGATGTCTCCAGCCTTCCCTGCCCTTCCTCGACGTCTCGCCTGCAACTTCCAGCGGCCCCAGCCTCGAGGTCAGCCCTCCCAACTCCCCCCACCCACAGGGCCGCCTGCTAAGCTGGGAGCTGTGGCCTGGCGCTCCCAGCTTGGCCAGGCAACCCGAGGGCCTCTGATCCAGCCCCATATGGGGCCTCAAGCTCCCGTCTAACGGGGAGGCAGTTATGACTGTATTTTACAGCTCTGGGTGTCTCTACCGCCTGAGGCCCAAACACGTGTCCCTCCTTCTGGGCACACCATGTGTACGTCGATGGACAGTGGCGTATGGTAGTGGCCCTGCAGCACGTCGGGGGCCTCGGCAGCCACCCAGCGACTCTGTTCTACCTGCAGGATGCCATCGAAGCAGCTCGCGATCTTGGTCTGTGCGGGGTAAGGAAGGGGCCGCGGTGAGACCCTCCCAGGAAGGAGGTCCCCTACCTCCTGAGCCCAGAGCCCCGTCACGCACCCTTGGAGACAGGGGCCACCCTGCTGGTGCACAGGCCCACGCCTGAGGGCACGGAGCCTCCCTGCAGTGGGGCGGTGGCGGCCACACTCAACCTGGACTCCGCCCCCTCCGGCCTGGCCCCTCGTGGCCCTTACCTCCAGGAAGCTGGTGTAGTCGCTCTCGAGTTGGGCCCACACATCGGGTGCCAGGAGTGGGGGCAGCGGCTCCGAGGGCAGAGCCATGTCCTGGGAGCCCAGGAAATCAGGACTGGAAGGCAGGGTGGAGCCTGAAGCTCTGAGCAGCACTCTGATGGGGCAGCGGCTGCCCCTACTCCCCTCTGGATAGGCTCAAAGCCTAACGCCACCACCGTGAGGGCCCCGAATCTGGGCTGTTCACACCCTCAACCCCCCACCACGCCCTCCAGGTTTCCATCGAGACGCCCCTCCCCGCGGCTTCTGACTGCAGGGCTTCCTGTTACCCTCAGCGACCAGCTGTGCATGCAGACTGCGTAAAGAGGGCCGTCCAGGTGGACCTTGACCAGGTTGCCTCGGGCGACCACGACCCTCACGGTCAGGGTACACCCAAGACTGAACCCTAAACGCCCCCAGGACCATGCAGCTCAGGGACCAGCCACTACACTGTCCACACTAGGGAGGCCCAGACAGGGGCGGGTACTTGTCTGAGGCCACAGGGCCTATTAAGGAGCCCAGAACTTTGGCGCCCTCCTCCGGCTTGCCTGTCTGCCCGTGGGGCTGGGGAGCGCTCAGCGGGGGAGGTGACCCACCCCACGACGTCCTGCAGAGCCCTGAACCCAGTTGTCCATCCAAAGCGAGAGTGGGGCTGAAAGCCAACTCGCGCCAAGTGCTGTGAGCCCACGGTTGTGTCCTGCCTGGAGGGGTGCCCGTTGCTAATTCACTCAGAGGCACCCTGTGGACTAGCTTGTGCCTAACTGGGCTCACTGCCTCATAAGCAACCCCCGCCCCCCACCCGGATGCTTTCCAGCTTCAGGAACCGGTGGCTGGATGCCCCCCTCCCCTCTCGGGAGAGCACCATGGTCTAGAACGGAGAGGAGAGAATGTCGAAGCCTCCTGGATATCGCCAGCACTCTCCGGGGAGGAAAAGGGGAAGAAAGGTGCCCTGTGCTCTTTAGAGCAGGTTCCTGAAGGCCTCTCGCGTGGGCAGTTCCAGCCCCTCCTTGCCCCTCATGGCGTCCTGGCTGGGGCCTCACCTGCTGTAGACATTGGAGGCCCAGTCCAGCAGGACGTAGAGCTGCTCGCAGCCATGGGCGTCGTGCGCCAGCTCCTGGAGGCGCTGGGCCACTGCGCCGTGGAAGGCGCGCAGGTAGGCCTCCCACGCGGGATAGCCGGCGGCCGCGTAAGCCGGGTGCACCTCCAGCTGCACCTTCTGCAGGTCGCGGCGAACCAAGCGGCCGAGCTCGGCCAGAAGCTGGGCCAAGCCGGAGGCACCCTCGGCTGCCCCCGGGGCCTCCCCCGCGCTCACCTGCTGCACGCGCTCACGCGCGCTCCGGCGCACCGCGTCCTCCCAGTGCTGGCGCCAGTGGCGCGGCGTGCACAGAAAGTCGCCGTCTGCAGGGGGCTCTGGGTGGGCCTCCTCTTCCGCGCGCACCACGCGGGCCAGCTCCGCGAGCACGGCCGCGTCCACGCCGTCCGGGCCCAGGGTCTCGAGCACGATGGCGCCGATCTCCGCAGCCAGCCCGTCGTAGTGCAGGCACAGGTCCATGGCGCGCCGCGCAAAGCCCGTGGGGTCCTGCTCGAAGGTGCGCGAGGCTTTCTCGGCCACTAGCTGAGTCTCGAGGTGCCGCAGCTGCTCGAAGGCCGCCAGCAGTTTCCGCTCCGTGATGAGGTCAGCCACAGATTTGTCTTTTGCGAGGTCAGGTGAGAAGAGGGGCAATGAGGGGGACGCCTCAGCTAGGCCTGTCGGCCCCGATCCCACACATCCGGAGCCGGGCTGCCGGGCCCCAGAGCTGCATCTGAAGGCCTGCTCCAGGAGCGACAGCCCCAGGTGCCCTGTGTCCTCTGGAATCACCTTTGAAGAGGCAGAACCCCAGGTCCCAAGCCTGGCTCAGAACAGCAATTGGGATCAGCCCCTGCCTTCCCCCTCCCCCACTCCCATTCCCACTCCCAGCTCTACAGAGCTGGACCTGGTGGCTTCAAGTACGGTCCTGACTGCAGGTCCAATGGGGTCAGAGCTCAGGGTGGGCATGCCCAGGCTCCTGCCGCAGTGTCCAGCTTCAGCACTTCTTGCTGTTCCCTGCTCTGGGCCAACTTCCAGCCCCTAGGAGCGCTCTACCTTCACCTACATTCCCCCTTCAGGGCCCTACTCCAATGTGTCCTCTCCTGGGCAGCCCTCTGACCTCTCCTCTGCCCCATGGCTCACAGGCACCCTCTGTGACGCTGTGATCTGAGAGGGCCAGTGCCTTCTCCACCACTCTGGTTTGGCCAGGAGCCAGGCTGTGGAAGCCTGTGGAGTCCTGGGGTCCTGCAGATCTGGGTTCACATCCCATTTTTCCACTTCCCAGCTGTGAGACTTGAGGCAAGTCACTTAACCTCTCTGAGCCTCACTTTTCTCAGCTGCCCTTGTTGGAATGTTGGAAGAATTTAACGTGAGATTGTACAGGGGCAGGGGTTTGGGGTAGCTGGGGAGGAGAGCCTGTCAGGAAGCCTAGGTCCCACTGCCCCCCTCTCTGGCCTCGGTTTCCTCCCCTGCTTAGCGGTGAGGAATCCCTCACCTTCTAGTTCCGCAGGCCCCGCCCCAGTGGATGACTGCGGGCTGACACCGTCCATGGCCCTTGAGGACGCCTCCCGGCCATGGGCCACCCCTGGCCCAGTGGTAGCCTGGGTCTGGTCAGCAGCCGGGCCCTCGTCCCGAGCACGCCGTAAAGACCGGAACAAGAGGCGGGAGCTGCGCCTGAGCAGGCCTGGGTCCTCCTGGGGGGCGCAGCCCGAAGCCCGCTGGCTTGCCTTTGAGAAGGCCCGCCGAAGGGTGCCCAGGCCAGGCCTCAAGCCCTCACGATGGGCGCTGGACGCATCCTCACTGCTTGCCTTCCGAGTGCCCTGAGCTGGGATCTGGGGTACCGCAGGCTCCCTGGGGCTGTGCAGCTCCGGCCCAGAGGCCACTGTCTGAGGCGACGGCATCTTGGCAGCAGCAGAGCTGGGGGCGAAAAGGAGGCTCAGGAAGCCCTGGGGGGTGCCTAGCCCCCAGGAGCAGACACAGAAACCCATGAGAGCCCTGTGGGATGTGCTGGGGCCCAGTAGCTTAGTCAGGGAAGCTTTCCCCAGGAGGTGACCCCAGGGCTGTCAAAAAGGAAATGTCACCAGGCCGCTCCCATGGCCAGAGCCGTCTTTGTGCCAGGCTGCAGCTACTTCTGCAGACACAGACAGCTGCTTCCATCAGGAAACCTTCCCTGACACCATCTTCCAAGAAGGTCTCCTCCAGGCCCACCTCACCGGCTTTGCCAGGCCAGACCCTCCCATCGGAGCTGGAGAGGGAACTGAACGTGTGGGTTCTGGGGCACAGCCCGACCCGCAGCCCACAGTCCCCGGGGCTGGGCCCAGAAACCACGTCCAGGACTTCCTGGACCTTAGGTCCTGAGGCTAAAATGCCCACCCCCTCCACAAGCCACTCACTGCCCCCCACCCCATCCTTCAGCTCACCCCCATTCAGCCATCAGGCCTAACTGCTTCTGCTCAAAGCGGAGCTCAGGGACCCCCGTGGGAGGCCATGCCTTTTCCCTGGGTGTCTCAGAACTGGAGGGAGGTGGGGTCAGGCCGGAGGGGGCTGGCCTAGGCCACCGGGGGCTTATCGGGCCTTGCAGCCTGCAGGGAAGGCTGTGGGAGGGGCCATGCTTCTATATTTAACCAGGGGCGGGAGGTTCCCAAGCTGTTTCTCACCCATTGCATCTCCTCCCCACCACCCAGAGAGGTATGCTCTGGCCCCTCCCCGACAGAGGGTGGGGAGGGGGTCCCCAGGGCATGGGGGTGCAGAACAAGGGCTGCCCCTGACCCACCCCGAGCGGGGCCCTCACCACCCAGGCTCCCCCAGGCTCCGCCCACACCCCACCCCCTTTCCGCCCAGCCTGGCTGTGTTTGACTTTCTGCCTTTAGGTTAAGCTAGGGGTGGGAGAAAGGAGAGAAACTTCTTGGCTTGCTGGAACCTCCCACCCACCCCATTGTGTTAAGAGGGGTTGGAGATGGTGGGGGGCCAGCAAGGTCTCACTTTGACCTTGAAGAAACTGGGGCCCAAAGAAGGGCAGGACCTGCTGAAGTCACTGGCCAACCAGAGGCTGAGACCCCCCCCATCCCCAGGTCACCCCCCACCATGGGGACAAAGGCCAGGCTGGAGCCAGCACCTGACTCTTGGGTGATAGTGGGCAGGAACGGCCTCTCCCCAGGCCTCAGTTTGACACCAGGATGGGCAGGACCCAGACCCCTATCCACCCCCTCATGCCCTCCAGCGAGATGTCTGTGCGGGGGTCAGACATGCAGGGGGTCCGCTGAGGCCTACCTTCCTCTCCCAGAGGCCACTGAGCTGCTGGAAGGAGGCCCCACTGAGGGAGGGGCAGGCTCAGGTGATTGATGGGGGCCTTATCAGCCCCACCCTGGCCACAGGTCGTTGTCCTCCCCTGGTGCCAGGACGGGGACCCTGCCCGCAGACCAGCCCAACGGCAGGGAGCATTGTCACAGGAGCCGGCCATCCCCTCCACCCACTGCCCCCCCACCCCACCCCTGGTGTCCCCCAGTGCCCAGCAGGGGCAGGTGTGGTGATGAAGAAAGCCATTCCAGCTGTGCCCAGCCTGCCGTGCTCCGGGCTCTGTCTCCAGGGAGCGTGGGGGAAGGACAAGCTGGCCTACCTTGGCTGGGAAGAGCTCACACTTAGTAAGCACCCATTGCGTGCTCAGCCCAATGCCCGACACACGTCAGATCCCCATGACAATAAAGTGGCAGGGTGTCGTTCACTGCATTTCATACATGAGGAAACAGGCTCAGAGAGGGACAGGGTCTTGCCTTAAGCCACACAGCTCCCAGGTGGGGAGCCTGGGCCAGCCCAGGTCTGTCTAGGAACCTGGGAGCAGAGGCTGGACTCCTGTGTCTCCCCGGCATCAACAAGCCCTGCTGCCCGAGGAACCCTTTCTCCTGGCAGAGGTTCGGAAGGTGGGGTCAGCTCCAGATGCCCGGAGCGGGGTCGGACTTGAAGCTCTCCCAGGAAGCCTAGAGGCAAATTCTGGGGGAGGAGGGGCAGCTGGTGGCTGGGTCTCATGGGAGGTCACAGAGGCAGAGACTTGGAGCCCACCTACCCTGCTCAACCACCCTCGTCCCAAATCAGAGCTGCACTGAAGGCCCATCGAGGCCCCTAGCTGGTCCCTCTGCCCCCTGTTCCCTGAATCCCGCTTCTGCAGCTTCCCAAGTCATTCTTGACCTTCACAAGGCACAAGTCAACCCGGTCACTCTCCTACTTTAAACCCTTCCGTGGCTCTCCGCAGCCCTCAGGCCAAGCCTGAGCCCCACAGCCTGGCATTCGAAGCCCCCTGTCCTGGACCGAGCTTTCTGCAGCCTCATTTCTGGGCCTCCTTGACCTGCACCCATCCAGCCCCACCAGCCGCCTCGTGCCTGTCCAGCCTCCCACCTTCTACTTAGGCTGCTCCTTCTCCCAGCCTCCCCCTCTACTCCCCGAATCTGACCTGGTCTTCAGAACCTCGGGTGCAGGTGCCTCTACCTCCAAGGAGTCCTTGGGCTGTGCTGTACCACCTGTCTGCTCGTCAGGCCCTCGGACTGTCCCTGTGGTGATGGGGCCTCCTCACTGGCCTGGGGACCTCTATTCTTCTACCCCCTCCCCATCACCCCAGAGCCAGCCTGGCGGAGGAGTGAACCATCAATGTAAGGGTCACCCCCTGCCTGGCTGGCCTGGCCAGGCGTCACGCTGGTGTCTTCTGGGCTGCAGACTCCTTGCCGACTCTACCTTGGCCCCTGCCCCGTGCCTGCCTCCCCACCCATGGGGCCTCTCTCTGGCTTTCTTTCTTTCTGTCCCATTGCCCTGAGTGTTCAGAGGCCCTGGCCCTTGTGCCTGGGACGTGGTGCTGGATGAGCTTCAAGGCCCAGGAGGCCCAGGGCTAGCCTGAGCCCTGGGCCCCATGTTCTCCAGGTCAGGCCAAGGCACCCACACTGCAGGGCCAGTGGCAGGGGCAGGAATGCCACCCAGAAGACATGGTCACTGGAAGCTCCCATCTGGGGCCACCCTATCTGTGACCAAGAAGTCAAGTTTGGGCTTCCCCCACCACTTGCTATCCCCAGCTCCAGCTTCCACCCCCTTTTCCTAGGCCTTCCCTCCTATAGCATCTCCTCCCAGGTATCCCGTGGTGCCCTTCCCACTCCCAGCCTCTCCACCTACCCTGGGCCTGGACTGTCAACCCATCCTTCAAAGCTCCAAAGTAGCCACCTCGGGCAGAGGACTGTGTCTCCCTCATACCTCCCACCTGCCACCCCCCATCACCTGATCACAGGTCCTAACTGTACCCCTTCCTAGACCCCTTGAAACCCATCTTGTCAGAGCAATGGGGGGGGGTCTTGCCAAAACATAAACCTCCCTTAAAACCCTTCCTTGCAAGGTAAGGTTCTTCTCCTGAAATACGGAAGAAGACAAGCGTGTGTTCTCACACTATTCAACATTTGCCTAGAAGAACTAGCAAAGGCAATAAGGCAAGAAAAATGAATAAGAAGTATAAATATCGGGAAGGACCTGATAAAAAATGTCATTATTTGTAGGTGACATGATCGTCTGCTTAGAAATAGCTTTTCTATACTCCAGAAAAGCCTATTTTTAAAAGGCACTTAAAAGGCTTCCCTTTTTAATAGCAACAAAACATAACCCCTCTCCCCACCCTGGGCTGCCATCACCCTCGGGAGAAGCACAGACTCCTTAGCTGGGCATTCAAGACCCTTCCTAACTGGCCCCTCCAGTTTCATCTACTCAATCACTCACCCACTCTGATCACTTGGATGCACTCACCTCTCCTCCACACCTTTGTACAGACTGTTCCCTCTGCCAACAGTGACCTCGCCCCCACCTTCTGCAGCTGCTGACTCCTTCAAGGCTCAGCACATGTGGCTCCTCCCCCAAGAAGCCTTCTCCAACCAGCTGAGCCCCAGATCATGGTCGGCGCCTCCTGCTCTGGGCCTGGTTCCTGCCCTGGGCACAACTTCTCCCATGATCGGGGGACAATTACAGGGTTTGGGGCATCTGCCTCTTGACCAGGAACCCCCCCAGGGCAGAGAGTAGGCCTGACCCAGCCTCCAGCCAGGGCTGGTACATGGCAGGTGCCCAAGGAAAAGAGATAAGCAATTTCATGTAGGCGCATCAGCCCATAGGTGTGCCACTACTTTGTGCATATGGGTTTTGCACAACTATGTGTTAACCTGAGTGTGTCTCCCGGTACGTGTGTGCCTCAGAGTGTCTGTGAGTGGTTCTGTTCGTGAGTCCATGTAGGTCTGCATGTCTGCATGTTCATGTCTGTATGCTTTCTATCTCTGTGTGTTGTGTGTGCATGTGTGCACACGTGTATCACTGTGATTTGAGCTGGCATTCTGGCCTGGGCTCCGAGCCGGGGTGCTCAGCCTGGAAGGCCACTAGCAGAACCAGAATTGTCCTCAGCCCCTTGAGTCCCCGCCTACTCCCCACAGCACCCCGCTGGCCCTCCTGCCCCACCTGCACAGACATACCTGCCGGGTGAGTAGACACTGGGCCCCAAACAGAGCAGGGCTGCCAGGAGAAGCCGGCCGAGCTGGGGCCTCAGAGTGGGGCCTAGGCGCTGGGGCCTCTGGAGCAGCCAGAGCGAGTGAACAACAGCTGGGACTCCCCAGCTACCGCCAAGCTGGCCACGGCCCCCAGCCCCCCCCCCCAACCCCACCCTCCACCACAGCCCCATGCTTTCACTTGTAGAAATGCTCCCGCCCCGTTCCCACTCCAGAGGCAATCACTCCAACCTTTGACTCCTGGCAACGCAGGCCAGCGGCCGTGGAGGGGAGGGACGAGGAAGCAGCGCTCCGGAGGCCGTGGAGGGGGTGGACATGGCTGGGGAGGGCTGGTCACACTGAGGCCAGAGGCAGCAGGCACCAGCTGGCTGGAAGGGGGCACCCAGCCCACAGCGGCCAAGCCCAGAAGGACCCCTCCCTCCAGGGCAGAGTCGCCAGCGCCAGCCCTGTGCCCTGCCTGGCGCTGAGAGCCCCAAGGGCAGAAATGGGGGGGAGACAGCAACAGCAAAGGGAACATTGTAGGCCACCTGCCAGGAGCTAGAAGGAGAGGGGCCCTCGAGGACAGATAGGATTACGCTCAGGGACAGGAGGGATAGCAGGGGTCCGCCCGTGAGGGAAGGTGAGGAGGTGGGCCTGAGCCTGAGTGGCCAGGAGCACAGGTCCCACTCCTCCAAGGTGGCTCCAGCTAAAGACATTTTGTGGGGAGGGTCACTGAGGAGACGCTGGCCTGACACCCTCCTGGGGGGATTCCGCTGCTGGCGTCCTAGGGAAAAAACTTAGGGAAAATCCAGGGAGGACAGATCCAGGCCTGTTCACTCGGGCTGGAGCCACAGGGGCGTGGGGCAGAGCAGGGGAGGTGCTCTGGGCAGCGTTCTGAAGAGAGCAGACACAAGCCCCTGAGCTGTCCCAGGGCGCTGGGGGGCTTAAACAGCAGACATTTATTTTCTCACAGTTCTGGAGGCTGCAAGGTCCCAGATCAAGGTGTTGACAGGGCTGATTTCTCCTGAGGCATCTCTCCGTGGCTTGTGGACGGCCGTCTTCTCCCTGTGTCATCCCTCTGTGGGTCTGTGTCCTCATCTCCCCCTCTTATAAGGCCATGTTGGATTAGGACCCACCAAAATGGGCTCATTTTAACTTAGTCACTCTTTACAAAGACCCACCTCCAAATACAGTCACATTCTGAGGTACTGGGAGGTAAGACTTCAACATAAGAATTTTTTGAGGACAGAATCCAGCCCATAACAGATTGGAAGGCACCTGAGATGCTGCAGTACCTTGCTGACATCTGCACATGGACCAAGTTGTACCTGGAGATACCAGCACCTCCTCCAGGAAGCCCTCTAGTTTTCTCTTGAGTCATTAGCTCCCAGAGCCCTGGGTTCCCCTCTGTGAAGTGGGGCCATAAGAGTCCCAGCTCAAGCCTATGAGGCACCCCGCTGGTTGGGTGGGCCTTCCCCCCCACCCCAGCTCAGGCCAGCCTGCCCAATGGCCTCCTGTCCCATGTGTCTCCAACAGTCAGAGACTAAGAGATGAGAGGGGCAAGCACAACTCAAGAGACCGAAGTGGTGGTGGGGGGCCCTCGAGGTGATCACCCAGGGCTCTTCGGTGGAAGTCCTGGGACCCCGTGGGGTAGCTGCTCACCACCCATATTGCACTAGGACACCAACTCAGAAAGGCATAGGAACCTGCTCACGGCCACACATTTGGCAAGAAAGAAGCTAGGCTTCCAGCCTAGATCTCTGCCTCTGAGGACTGGGTCTTCCCATGGGGCAGGGCCCTGGTGGACACTGGGGGCTCCTTGGTCTGCCCCTCCTGTTCTCCAGGTCACGGGGCACATCTGAGTGCTGGGACCTCCCAACGTAGGTCACCTCCACTCAAAAGATAGGTCCCTAAAAAGTTGGTGGTGCCCAGGCCTAGGGGGTTGCCCCCTGACCTCTTCTCAGCCCCCAGCTGCACCCCACCCCTGCCCAAACCTGTGCCCGCTTTTCAGCATGAGGCTGTGCTCTTTCTTTTACTCTATTTCCATGTTGTTTTCCCCCAACTTTCTCAGTAAAATCCCTTTGGAAAAGTCCCAGCCTTGTCTCACAGAAGCCTTGGGCACAGGGCCGGTCTGGCCCGGGTCAGGAGAAGGCCGAGCAGAGGGGGCAGTTGGGAAGGGGCAGAACAGCTGGGGACCCCAAGAAGAGAGCAATTCCTCTGCCCCATGTTGGGCCGCACAGCCCTGGGAGAGGCATTTCTCATTCAGCCTCAGGTTATTCCTCCATAAAATGGGGTTGTTGTTGGGATCCAGTGGGCTCACCTCAGCAGAGGACCTGGCACCCAGGGCAGGAAGGGAGGGAGAAGGACCACACCACCAGATGCTTGCCTGTCCTAGGGGTTCCTGGGGAGCCAGGCTACTACACGCTGAATGTAGAGGCCCAAAGTGGCAAATTCCACTTACACTGCCGCCGGGTCCAGGGCAGAGACCGGCCTGGGAACACGACACCAAGGCTCCAGCCTCTGCCCCTAACCGGCTGTGGGCCTGGGCAGGGGTCAGTGTCTGTCTCTGAGCCTCAATCTCTCGGAGGCCGATGTTGCAAAGTTTAGGTTGGCCAGCTCCTGCGCGCTGGGGGCGGGGCCGCAGGAGGAGGGGCGGAGCATATATCTCTGGCACCGCCCCCTCAGTTACGCGCAAGCTCGCGGGTCAGTCGCTGTGTGCGTGGTCTCAGCCTGCTGGTCTTTAAGGGCCGAGGCCCTGCGCTGTGCGGGACAGCAGACCCACAGGGTGAAGATCGCCCCCACTGGGCTGCCTCCCCGGGCCTGACACCCCCTTATTCCCCAGCTCACGGAGCACGACGGGGACCCGGGACCTCCAGTTACGGGTCGCCTCCACCCAAGAGCTGCCCTGTTAGGCGGTGAGCTCCAGAGTGGCGTTGTGGGTACCGCTAGGGCTTAGGTCTCGGGCGCACCTGGGATCCTGCCCCAGCCCGGCTCTTTGTCAGCTGTGGGACCTTGAGAAAGTCGCGTTTAAATGGCTGCAACATTCTGCCTGGGAGGGGCGAGGATGAAATCTCAGTAAATGGCACCATCGTCCCGCCCCTCCCCAGCATTCCACACCAGGAACCCGGAAATGACTCCTGCTTGCTCAGGCCCTCGACCCAGTCCCATGTGTCAGCAAGTCCTGGCAAGGCTTCCTGTGAAGTGTCTGCCCCCTGCCCCCTTGTGGAGCCGACAGGAAGGGTCTGTGGAGGAAGAGGGGCGGGACCTTGAAGGACAGCCCAACCCCCTCCTAAGAGGAGCCATCCTGGGCCTGTGTACTGGCCGCAGGTTTAAAATTAAAGCAGGCTGCCAGGCAAACTTCTGCACCTCGCCTCCCACCTCTCCTGCATTTGGGGGGTGGGCTATTTTTAGAAAGAAGGCGGGTAGGAGAAAGTGCCTTATTCATCCTGGAGGTTAGCAAGGCCTCCAGGAAAGAACAGAGGGGCCTGTGTCTCCCACCTCCTCCTCCAGGTTCACCAAGACCTCACGCTACCACCCACCTGGGCCTGTGGATTTGTTGAGCTAACATCTATGCAGGGCTCCCCCTTGCCAGGCCCTGAGCTTCCTCAGGCCTGGGTCAGCCTGGCTGGGAGCAGGGGGCCAGGTTGGGATGATGGGAGGGAGGGTGGCACAGCTGGGGAGTGGGTCCAGGCAGTGATCAGGTTTCTGCGCCCCAGGCCCACCCCAACCGGCCAGCAGAGCCAAGAAACGATGTCGCTGTACCCCATGGAGGGATAGGGCCCTCGCGTGGCCCAGGAGGAGGTGCTACCCAATCTCCCACATGGGCACTCTGGCTGGATCAGTGGCTTCCCAACTTCAGGGTCCCGTCATAGCCGGGGCCAGCACTAGCCTTGGGCTCCTCACTTCGCACCTCAGCTTCCTCATCCATACGATGGGATTACGCAAGGATTTAATAAGATTCAAGCTGGAATAGGTGCGCCCCACCCATGTACCATTCCTGTGCCCTACTGCACCCAGAGTGGGTAGGGGGTGACAGGAGAAGTCCTGCCTCGGGGTCCAGCCAGGGCTGGAGGTCCCAAGGAGGGGGGGGAGGCCACCTAGAGGAAGCTGGTCTTGCCTTGGACAGCCTCAGCTGAGGCCGAGCAGAGCAGAGGGCCCTAGGCAGGGTGCCAGAGCAGCAAACACGACAGTCCCGCCAACCACCCTCACCCCCAGTGTGGAACACCTAGTGGTCACTCACTGGGCACTCTGGTCTGGTCAGCATGGGCTCTGAACAGAGGCCCTTGCCTGGAATGCCACTGGCAGAACCAAAATTGTCCTTAGCTCCTCGAATCCCCACCAGGTGCACCCCCTGACCACCAGGAAGAGTCTTTATTTCTGCTTCCAACCAGAGAACAAGGAGGGGTGTGATCCGGACCCTGGGCTGTGGACAGGAGAGGGCAGGGGCTTGCAGTGCTGGCGGAGCTGGTGAGGCCGGAGGTGGTAGCTCAGCTCTGCCTACTGGGCGCCCGGGCAGGCCCAGGCCGCTCTAAGCATCCCCAGCCGCTCTGGGGCTGAGGCCCTCTCAGCTGTCAGAGCCCAGGGACAGCGGAATCTGGCCATGTCCTTGCCCCATCACTGGGTGCAGGGGGACTGGTCCTCAGAGCTGGCACGCTTGCTGCCAGTGCCATCTGGAACCTTCCCTGGTGCTCCTGGCAGACGCGGTGAGGGAGGCTGCAGAAACACAAGGGCCTCCGTGTTGGTGGGTGATGCATTTCTGACAGGTCTGCAAGGAAACGTGCGAGGGTGGGTCAGGCCCCAAGTTTCCCACGGGCGAAGGAGAGGAGGTGCTGGGTGCGTGGTCCTCGGTGAGAGAGGGCGGATGAGGCCAGGCTCTGGGAGCCCCCGCCCCAGAGCATGGCCACCAGAGGTTGGGAGGAGGCCCGGGGACCTCCCCAGAGCCCACGTGTCACTGGTTACCCGAGGGGCGGACCCTGGACAGACCTGGCAGAGGCTGAGGGGAGTCTGGGGAGAGGTGGGCGGCACGGCACGGACAGGCTTCTTCTGGGCCCCAGCTGCAAGGGGCCTGCGGGCCAGGGAGGGCTGCAGCGGGGGCGGGGAGCTGGCCTCTGGGGAGGAGCAACCGGCAGGTGGGGGGTCAAGCAGCCCCAGCTGAGGCTGAATTCCCTGGGACAGACTCCCCAGGGGTCTCCAGGGGACAAAGCTAGCCAGGGCACAACGCACCCCTCATGCATCCTCCACAGAGGCCCTCACTGCCTAGCCCGCTGTTTCTCCCGTGCTGCAGGGCTGGCTCCTGGCTGACCCCTCTCCGGCCCGCATCCCCCTCCCAGAAGCTCCGCTGGCTCTGGCAGCCCCTCGGCCTTTAACCAGGGCGCCCACGCCAAGACAGGCACCTCCCGCCAGGCTGGCCCATCTCCCCGGCCTCGCACCCACACCCGTACCCCGCGCAGGCTCTGGTGGGCAATGCACGCCTGTCCCAAAGGTAATGAATCGTGAGGGCGAGGGGAGAGGGGGCGGGACCGGGTGGCGAAGGGTGAGAACAGACCCATACCTGTGTGCCAGGCCAGGGGCCACAACAGTGGATGAGGGGACCTCGTGTGCCGATGGGAGGGGGACGGTGACAGGGAGAGGGGCAGGCCAGGCAGCGCCTAAGCGCCGAGCAGAAGCTCACAGGGCAGGCAGGTGAATGGGTGCAAGCAGGCTGGAGGGTGGGGGACCCGGCTCCTGACTCCTCTCGGGACCCCTACAGGCAGCCCCTCACTCAGCAGCAGCAGCCTGGCTCTGGGCGGACCCCCTCTGGGCGCCCTCCGGAGGCCAACGCAGCTCCCCGCTCGCCACGGCACCCCCCTCGCCGGGCTCCACCATGATTGAGGGCAGCCGCTGGCCCACCCGAGGGCCCTTCTCCCGGGCACCCACCATGGCCTGCAGGGAGGGTGGGTGGGGGTCAAGGCAACGCCAGGCCTGGGCTCCCCACTCCCTGCCATGCCTGTCCTGCACTGTCCCAGTCCTCAGGGCCAGGAGAGCACACGCGCATACATGCACATCCTCCAGAGGGTCCCGGCCCCTCCCCCATCCCACCGCTGGAGCTGGGGCACTCAGCACCTGGGATTGCGGGCTCTCCCTGGGGCAACACAGGACCCACCTGGGCTCAGCCCTTAGGCCCATTTAACAAACAGCAGCCTGAGACCAGAAGGCCAAGGTCACATGGTGAGCGAGCTCAGGGCTTTTGTGCATCCCCAGCTGTCTCCAGTATCCTGCAAAGCCCCTTCCTGGGGGTCTTTCCTACTGGGCCCTTGGCCTCCTCCCCAGCTCGGAGGAGCTGGGAAGCTGTTGCCATGGCAACCTGAGTGACTTGCTCCGGGCTCATTGTTCAGTGCCCACAGGAGCCCTGCGGGGGGGGCCGCCTCCCCAAGCTCTCCTGGTGCCCTCAGCATCTCCGCCTCCCATTCAAGGCCTTCCAGGGTAGAGGCCCCGACCACCAGTGCCGCAGCACAGGCCTCCGGCCCGGCGCCACAGCAGCCCTGACTTCCCTCCGTGCCTTTGCCTCGGCTGGTCCCCTTCCTGGAGCTCCCCACCCCCCCTTCTTTTACCCAGAAAGAGAACTGCTTGGTGCGTGTCTGCCTTCCCCCAAAGGTGCATCGAGGAAGGGCAGGCACACAGCCGGCAGGACTTTGTTAAATGGCCCTGAGTCCCCCAGCAGAACCATCTGAGCATGTGTTTAAATGCACTCTCTGGGTGGGGGCCCAGGAAACAGCATTTTAACAAAGTACCACAGGTGACCCTTAAGTGTGAAAACAGGTGTCACTAGCCTGGGACATCTGCGGAATCGGAGTGACAACAGAGCAGGGACCCCAGCATGGCCCAATGACTGGACCTCCTGCTGGCCTTGCCAGTCCAGGGGCTCCTTCTGGGAATCCCTCTCCCCCCATCCCACCCTGCCATTCTCCTTCCTACCCTCCTCCAGGGAGCCCTGCTGGTCCCCGCCCAGGGGTGCTCCTCTGCCCAGACAGTGGGGGAAGGTGATCCAGGCCCGTGGAGTTTGGTGTCCACCCTCCCCGTCTGCCTCGCCAGGAGGGCAAGCCCAGGCTCCAGACTGGTCCTCGTGCAGCTCTGGGCTGGTCCCCCCACTCTGGTCCCACTGCCCCCAACAATGAGAAGAGCCCAACTCCAGCACTCAGGATATCAGGACGGCACCCCTTAGGCAGGGACCTCACTTTTCAGCTCCATCAATACCACCCGGAAAAGTAGCACTGAGGGCAGGGGACCCTGGCATGGCCTCACCCAGCAGAGAGCAGACTGTCTTGGGCACAAGGTCTGCTTTGCAGATCAGACCCCCGTAGAGGAGAACCTCCACCCAGATGGGTAAACTGAGGCATGCGCTGAGTCGCAGGCCAGGGTTCCAGGGTGGCAGACCGCAGGGTCCCAACTGCATACCTTTCCTGCCAGGCCTCCAGCCTCCTCAGCTGGGTTCAGCTCTGGCACGGTGGGCTGGGGGGCACTCATGCTGCTGCCACTGTTGGGCTGCTCGGAGACAAGGAGCAGAAATGGGGTGTCTGCTGTGGGCCAGATGCTCGATCCCACCCTCCTCCCGGAAGCTTCAGACGACTCCAGCCCACACCCGCCCCACCCCAGGCCCAGCACCCACAGCCCAGGCTGGACCTCTCTCACTGCTGCTCCCTGCCTGAGCCCACCCTCAGGGGGGCGCTGAGGGACAGGTCCCACACGGTGTGCCCAGGCTGCAGCGGGGCAGTGGCAGGAGTGCTCAGTCCTCCCTGAGAACAGACACCCTGCACACCCAAGGCGAAGGGAAACTGACCTCCTGCCTGCGTGTGGCCACGCCCACTCAAGCCAGGCGCAGGGGCAAGGGAGCCCCACCAGAGACCACACAGCAGGGGCTCTGGGAAGAGAGGTCCTGCCAGGACTCGTGGGCACCGGCCTCAAACTCTCCACCTGCACTAGGCCAGAGGCAGAAATGGGGGCGGGCTCTGGCAGGCAGACACCTCGTTGGGCGCTGGCTCGGGGGACAGCAGCGGCCACGTGCAAGGGGCAGGAGTGCTGGCAGGGAGGGCACTGACCGGCAGGCTGGATTGCTTGTGATGCCCTGCTGCTTGTGGGGAGGGGATCCTGTGCCCACCCAGCAAAACAGGATGGCTGCCTTTCTGGGAAATGAGGTTTCTTTCACCCAGCACCCAGCTTAGGTCAGCTGAAGTCCCACTGGGACCCAGGGAAGGCTGCGAGGGGACCACACACTGCAGTGGGCATCCCAGGGCATACCCACCTGAGCCTCCACCCAATCCCAGAGCTTGTGAAAGCCCCTCCCCCCAGGCTGATGCTCCCAGGTCAGTCCCTCCAGAGGAGCCCTTCATGGGGGATCCCATCCCAGGACCCCAGAACCTCAAGTAGAGCCCGGGGAGCCAGGACAGAGACCAGGAAAGTGGACTCAGAGATTCAGACAGATGCGAGAAAGAGCCAGAGGGACAGGCAGGAAAAACCCACTGGCCACAGAGACAACGCAGAGCTGATAGAACTGGAGAAAGAGCGATACAGAGAGAAGACAGAAACTGACCCAGAGAGATTATGCGGATGGAGAAGGAGAGAGGAGGGGTGGTAGAGACAGGTGATAGAGCCAAGGGGGCAAGCAGGCAGCCAGCAAATGCCTGAGGGCTGCCACCCCGCAGCCCGGCGCCAGGGGCCAGTGCCAGTGGGGCATCCGCACATCTAAGGCTCCGCCACCCACACCTCCCTCAGCTGCCAGGTGTGTAGGGCCAGGTATGGCCGCGCACAGCCCCCACATATACTGTTCTCGCCCAAAGCGCAGCGTCCAGCAGCCAAGGGCTGACTGTGGTCCCCACACCCTCCCCTTCTCAAGGGAGCTCCGACTCAACCCCCCCACTCGCCCCTTCCTCCTCTCCCACCCACGCCGCGCCTGGCCGCCCGGGCGCCCCGCGGGGCCCCGGCCGGGTCAAGGGTGAGGAGGGGCGCCCCTTGTGCCTCACTCACACTCACCCGCCCGCGCTGGATGCACGCGCCGGGGCTGCCACGCCGGGCTTGGAGCTGCTCGCCCCGTTCGCCCTCCGTGGCTCGCTCCCTCCCTTCGTCCCCCGCGCTCTCCGCCCACGGGCTGTCCCTTGCCCGGCCCTTCATTCACACTCACGCCCCTCGGCTACCGGCCACTGCCCTTCCCAGCTCCAGCTCCCAGGTAGCACCCCGGCCTCAACTTCCCTTTGACAAGACCGCATCCCCCAGAACCTGATCCTGGTCACTTGAGGCGCCCAGCCTCAAGTTTGAGGTGCAGGAATTCAGGGGGCAGAATTTGGGGAGGCCAGATACATAGAGGACGCCCTCCAATTGGAAGGGGGAGTGAAGAGGACTACACTCAAGTGTGAGGGCCAATATGTGCATGGGGGGGGCGTGTCACTGCACCAGTCCCCTCTTCACCCCTGATGCCATTCCCCAAAAGGAACAAAACAGCCTTGGGACAATCAGTCTCATTCAGCCTGGTGGATAGGCCTGACACCTGAGGCCAAGATGCCTAACCTCTGATCCACATAATTCCCCACCCTTCCACCATCCGGCACCTAACATCCACCATCATTTATCCAACGTCCAACGTCCATCCAACAACCACAATCCATCACCATTCAGCATCCACTTATCCAACCACCGTCATCTACCATGCGTCATCTATTCATGTCTCTTCTACCATCCAATCACCATTCAACCACCACCCAACATCGACCATCTACCATCCATTACCCTCCATCAATAAACCAACGTCTGTCCCATCCACAATCCACCACCTAACTTCCACCATCCAATTACCATCCATTCACTACCCACCATTCAACCACCATCCAACCACCATGCATCCATCCATTCCCCACCACACCCGCCATTTACCAAGCATCAGTACACCATGAAAATACCCACCCTTCAGTCCAACCTTAATTCACCATCCATCCATCCACCACCTACATATCCATCACTCACTATGTAACAGCTTCCCATCAATATTTAACAACTATCTATCCACCATTCACCACATATCTGGCTGTGAATCATCAATCTACCATCTACTGTCTATTTATCTGAATTTATTCACCACCCAACCATTAGCCTCCAGCCAGCCAGCCACAACTCACCCGTTCACAATTCAGTCACCAGTCATGCCCCTCCCTAATCCATTCGTATTTCTATGAACCATAATCTACCATCCCCCACCCACTAGCCATCTACCGTTCACCCACCTCTTATCCCTATTCACACATATCTATCCATTCATTGCCCATCTCACAATACCCTCTATCGTCCATTCATCATCCATAATTCATTATTCATCCGAAACCCATTCAAGTGTCATCTACCACCCATCCATATTCATCCATTCTAGAAAAACTTACTGAGTGCCCTCTATGTACCAAGCATTACTTTAGGTGCCGGGGGTAGAGTAGAGAGACAGCAGTGAGCATTCATCCACCATAACTCCTCCACCATTACAATCCATTCACCATCCAGCCAGTCATTATCTGTGCATCATCCCCCATCCATTATTCACTATTCATTCAACATCCATATTCATTTATGATCCATTCACTATCCATTTGCCATCTACCCATCTTCCTCTATCTATACATTAAACCTTGCATTTACAGTACACTGACCACCTACCATCCATCTACCATCTCTCCACCATCTTCCCATCCACCATTCACCTTTCATGCATCTATATTCCAAGATGTAGCCATTTATCATTTAGCCATCATCCATGCATCACCTAATCGTCATCTATCTATCCAGAATCCACCCATTCATTATCTGTCCACCATCCACCTTTCACCTACACGTCCACAGTACACAAACCCTTATCTATTGACCTAGCAACCATCCATTTATTTGCCATTCATGCACCTTCCAGCCACCATTGACTTGTTCACCATTGATGATCCATCCATCAATCATATATCCATTCACATTGATCTACCATCTTGCCATCCATTCTCCACAGCTAGATCCTTCACAAGCATCCACTTACTATTCACCCACCATCCATCCATACTCCCATGATTCATTCACCCAACAAGCACCCGCCACCCACCACCTGTCACCTGCAATGCATCCACTATCTATGGATATTTCAGTATCCATCAATCCGTCAGTTTAGTGTCCACATTCACCCACCCTCCATCTATCAACCTACAGTCTATTTATCTATTCATCACCACTTAACTACCATTATGTAGGTGCATCCACCATCTTCCTACCATATACCATCTAGCACCACCATCTACCATCCTTCCAGTACTTATCCAACCATTATCTATACACCATCCCCCCAACCACACACACATTCTGCCATTGCATCCATCACTCATCCATTAATTCACCTCCCATGCAGTCATTCATTCCCCACCAACCACCTACCCACTTAGTAACTTACCCATCCATCATTCTGAGATGAATTCATCTATTCCTATATTCTTATGTTATCCATACACATAAACAGAAGTAAATCATTCTCACTTCTCTTTTTCCACCACCCATCTCCATCATTCACCCATCCACCCATCTTCTCACCATTCTTCTGCCCATTTGTTCATAAACTAAGCATTTATTTATTAATAAATCTTAATATTAAACATAAATAGTAAACACTTATTACTCAGTGCTAGCGCTGGGTTCTGGGATCATCAAAATGAATAAGATCTCATCTGTATTCACAGTCTGATGAATTCACAGTCTGATGGTTCAAAAAAGGGAAACATCACAATAGCCAAGACATGGAAACAGGGTTTCCCTTTTAAAAATCCGCCTGCCAATGCAGGGGACATAGGTTCGTGCCCTGGTCCGGGAAGAGCCCACATGCCGCGGAGCAACTAAGCCCGTGCGTCACAACTACTGAGCTTGTGCTCTACAACCCGCGAGCCACAACTACTGAAGCCGGCATGCCTAGAGCCCGTGCTCCGCAACAAGAGAAGCCACTGCAATGAGAAGCCCACACACCACAACGAAGAGTAGCCCCCGCTCACTGCAACTAGAGAAAGCCCTCGCGCAGCAACGAAGACCCAACGCAGCCAAAAATAATAAATAAATAAAAATTAAAAATACATTGGAAAAAAAAAAAGACATGGAAAGAACCTAAATGTCCACTGACAGATGTATGGATAAAGAAGATGTGGTACATAGTACTCAGCCATTAAAAAGAATGGAATAATGCCCTTTGTAGCAACATGGATGGACCTAGAGATTATCATACTAAGTGAAGTAAGTCAGACAGAGAAAGACAAACACCATATGATATCACTTATATTTGGAAGCTAAAATACAATACAAATCAACATATCTACAAAACAAAAATAGACTCACAGGTATAGAGAACAGACTTGTGGCTGCCAAGGAGGTGGGGAGGGAGGAATGAGAGTTTGGGATGAGCAGAGGCAAACTAGTATGTATAGACAACAAGGTCCTACTGTAGAGCACAGGGAACTATTATATATTCAATATTCTGTGACAGACCATGGTGGAAAAGAATACGAAAAAGAATTTATATATATGTGTATATCTGGGTCACTTTGCTGTACAGAAGAAATTAACACAACATTGTAAATCAACTATACTTCAGTACAATTAAAATTTTTTAAAAAAAGGGGAATCAGGCCAGACAGAGAAGTGTCAGTGTCAAAATGCATACTGCGTCCAAATCTTGGTGCCTCCATCTTCTGGCCATGGAATGGCTGTAGCTCTTCGCACAAGTTTCCAAGGAGGATGACCTGGAAGGCGGCATCACGTCAGGATCAGCAGAGGCCTGATATGGGCAAGGTGGCTGCAGCGTGGGAGACTTGATGATGTGGGTGAGAAAAGAGGTGAGAATGGGAAAAGAGGTTGGCAGATATGAGGCAAGGCTGGGAGTACCCGGCTAAGAGACTGGTCCCTGATGATGGGTTCCTGGTGACAACGGGGAGCTCTGCGGGGCAGTGTTTAGGCAGGCAAGTACCCCATTCAGCTAAGTCCTGAGAAGGGACCCCTCCCCCAATATACATACACTTCTTCATTGGACAGTACCTGGACCAGAAGGACAGGGGCAAAGCTGCGGTGGTCACTGTGGCTGCAACCACACCCTCTCAACACCCAGGCACCCTTGTGTCAGGAAAGCGTGTGTGGGCACACTCCCCTCCCACCACCCCATCCCCCCAGAGGCCATCCCACCTCCTTTCCACTTGCGCAGCATTTTCTCTCCCTACTTGTTAATGAGGGTGATAGCTGTCACCCAAGGTGTTGCCTTTCACCCAAGATGTTAGCTGACAAGGGCCTCACGGCTCCTGGGGTTCGCTCACTCCTAATAGGGCTCTCAGGAAGTGCTCAAGGCCCTTGAGGCTTAAAGCTCTGATGGTGCGGCGGCGGCTTGGGACGGGGAGTATCTTTAAGGACAGGCCTGGAGGCCTGTATCTGAGCCCACAGAGTCCAGTCTTGGGGCCCATCTTTGCCTCCAGCCTCCGATTCTGCTTTTCCTCCCCCCTTCTGCCCTCCACCATGGGCCCTTCTCCACAGGAGACGGGCAGAACTGGAGGCAGGAGCTGTGTGTCCCGGCCGCTCCCAGCCTTTGCTGTGTGCCGTTGGGAAGCCCTGCCCCTCTCTGGGCTTTGGTGTTCCCGCCAATGCAGTAAGAGAATGGAGTACCAAATGAAGAGTAAGAACCAACTATCTCTGATGTTCCCTGGCCCCGGTGAGGCTGGAGTTATCCCCTTCCCAGACCCCTCACCTACACGCACCCTCCAAAGCTTGAATGGAGGTGAGGGCAGCGCCCGGCTGGGGGTACTCAGAGTGGGTGGAATCCTGGCTCTGGGCCAGGAAGGTTTGCTCTTGGCGCCATCTTGTGGCCATTCTAGAGTAAAACATCCCAGACTCCCGCGAGGGCCACAGCAGAGCAAAGGGAAATTCAGGTGTTAATTTGAATGTGAGCACCTTTGTCCTATACTTTGTCCTCGCGTGCTGATCCTCTGTGAGAGGCAGGTCCAGAACGGAGTCCCTCTGCCCTTGGTGGGCTGCTGGGCGGAGGGTCCTAAGTAAATGACCCCAGTGGAGGAGTGGACGGGCCCAGGGGGTGGATTGACAGCGAGGGAAGAGGGAGGTCCGGCTGGAGAAAACATCCCACCCCTACCCCGCTAGAACGAAGGCCCTGAGGCAGGGATTTTCAACCTTTGCTCCAACACTAAATCCCCAGCCCCTAAAGATTGGTTGACTGCACAAAGTTTCTGGACATTTCTCTCTAATGTAAATAATTAGATTTCAGAGTTTTAAAAATGCCATAAGAGAATCGCACCCAGAAAGCACGGGCGAGCAGGTGTGCAGAGCACAGGTGCACGGCGCCCTTCCCAGCGTCTATAGGACCCCAAGAGCCGCCGGCCTTGCCATCAGCCCTTGAGGCCTGTGATGTGCTCCGCCTACGCTGAGCGCCGCGCCGGGACAAGTGCGGGGACAGATCCCGGAGGTAGGGGGAATCTGTCCTCCGGGTGAGGCCGGAGTGGGGAGCGGGGAGGGACCTGGGCCTGCCCCCGGACCCGAACCGCCCTCCTTGACCTGCACTGCCGCTGCGCTGAGCCTGAAAGGGGGACCGGGTGGATTGGGGTCCTGAGACAGGGCGTCAGCTGGGGTGGGCGGGCCGACGGACCGGAGGCTGGGCGTTCACTGCTTCTCTCGAGCGCCCCCTCCCAGTCCTGGCGACGCCCGTCCGCTCGCCTTCCTCCAGCGCCCGCTGGCCACGAGGCGACCCTGCACGGGCGGGGAGCCCGGGGTCGCCCAGGCCCTCCGCCCCACTCCTCGCTCCCGCGACCCCCGACCCAGGAAAGGCAGATTGAGGGCGGTTGGCCTGGGAGCCTCGCCCCGCCTCCGACGGTAGGAGCGGGCGGTGGAGGAAGCGCCGCTCGCGGCCCGGCACCCGCTCTCCCCTCGGACGTGGGCGGCCCGGAGCCTGCCTCTCGGTCTCTGTTTCTCCGGGTCTCCGGCCCTCCCTCGGGCGGGGATTCCGGTTGCAGGAGCCAGAGAAGGGGAATCCACTTGACCTTCCTTCCTCGCTCAGCGCCACCGCCTGCAGCATCTACCCCAGGCACAGCCGGAGAACCTGGGGCCCGGAGAGAGCGGGCTCGCCCGCGAATGGGAGGCGGAACCGGACGGGAACCAGCGCCAGGCGCCCCGCGCGGCGCGGGCACCCTGCCCTCTGGGGGAGGAAGGGGCTTGCTCCCCATTTCAGAGGCGCGAGGCGCGAGGCGCGAGGCGCTCGCTCGCCCCCCCAACCCCCCCCCCCACCCCGCGCAGGGAACTCAGCTCGGGCGGAGAAGGGAAGCGGGGGGGCGGGGGGGGCGGGAATCTGTCTCCGCCGGGCCCGGCCTGGAGGACAGGTGACCTGGGACAGGTGGGGATGGAAGCGAGAGAGGCAGCCCAGGTGTAGGGAGAGCGCGGCGGGCAAGTGACCGTGGGGCTACTGCTGGAATCCAGCGCCGGTGCCACCGCAGAGCTGACCGAGGCAGCAGGGGAGGAAGGGAGCTGTCCAAGGCCACGGCCGCAGAGGCCACTCGGTCATTCTGCCTACCATAGGGGACAGTGTTGTCGCTTGCCCTTCCCTGTGCCTCACCCCAGCCCTGCCCGATGTGCGCAGGGAGAGACTGGGGCTGGGCAGGGCTCATGGTCCTGAGTTTTTTGTTTTTTTCTGTTTTTGATCGATTGGCTGCGTTGGGTCTTTGTTGCTGCGCGTGGGCTTTCTCTAGTTGTGGTGAGCAGGGGCTACTCTTCGTTGCAGTGCGCTGGCTTCTCATTGCGGTGGCTTCTCTTGTTGTGGAGCACCGGCTCTAAGTGCACAGGCTTCAGTAGTTGTGGCGTGTGGGCTCAGCAGTTGTGGCGCACGGGCTTAGTTGCTCCGCGGCACGTGGGATCTTCCCGGATCAGGGCTCGAACCCGTGTCCCCTGCATTGGCAGGCGGATTCTTAACCACTGCGCCACCAGTGACGTCCCTCACGGTCCTGAGTTTTAATCTCTAAAGCCCCCGAGGACTCGCCCAGTGCCAGGAGCAGAGGGCAGAACCCAGCTGGCCAGCCTCGGAGACACCCCAGGTCTTGCCCCACGTGGCCACCCCACTAAGCTGAAGTTCCTGTTCACAGAGGTGGGGACAGATTGTTCTCCAAGACGCACTGGTAAATTAGCAATGCCTGTCCTGAGCCCCTTTGTGTAATAAACATGAAGTTTAAAATATGTGCCCTTTTATACGTATATATGTTTGTATGGCATTGAAATGTTCTGGAAGTACACCAGTATTCTAGCTGAGCCTGCATTGCACTTCCTGTGTACAAGGCACTGTCTGGTGCTTTGCCAAGCTCACTTAATCTTGGAAACCTTGTGAAGATGGTATATTATTATCTCATTCTAAAGAGGAGGACACCGGGCACAGAGAGGCTGAGGAAACTGCCCAGGGTCACAGAGCTGAGAGGTGGGGCTCGGGTTTGAGTGGGCACGTGAGACCTACTACAAACCACTGGGCTGGGCTGTCGTTTTCGGGGTACTGGGCGCGAAGGGGTCGGGAGGCAGACCTCTCACCGCACCTCCATTTAACACTGTCCAGCCACACCTCAGCTGTGGCCCGGCCAACCCCGTGGGTCCTCCAGACCTCACAGCAGCCCTGGAATCAAGGGCGGTTAACTTCTGTTCCCGGATACGGGCTCAGACACTGAGGCTCCGAGAGGGAAGCGGCTTGCCCCAGGGCTCCCAACGCAGAAGTGAAGCTGGGACTCGAGTCTTCCCGGCCCCTCCTGCCCTCCAGGGGGCGCCCCGGAGTCCTCCCTCTCCCCGCCACAGGGGCGTCGAGTCCCTGCCAGACGGACGGGATGGATGTTAGGCCCTTGGACGGCGCAGAAACTACCCGCTCCCCGGCACCCTCGCGTTTAACCGATTCTCGGGAGCTGGGCTCGAAAAGCCCCCGCGTGACTCTCCTGCGCGCCTGGGGGCAAAGCCCTGACGGCCGGCGGAGGCAAGGCCCGACCTGAGCAGGCTCTAGGTGGGCGGCGGGTGGGGCGGGGCGGGGTTCCCAGCCTGGAGGCCCGGCGAACGGTGACCCCGCGCGTCAGGGCTGAGCGGTGGGGCCTGGCACCCCGGTCCCGCCCGGCTTCTGCGCCCGGGAGCCGCCGGGAGATCGCCAGCCCAGGCCTGGACAGCCCACGCCCGCCACACTCTGCCCGGCCCCCCAGCCCCGGTCTTCTCCGCTCCCTCCCCACCCCTACCTCCGGCAGGTCCTTCAGCCGCGCGGCCACCATTTTCTCCCGCATCCGTTCCCCAAGCCCCCAAGCGCGCAGCGCGACATCCGCCGTTCCAGGCGCACCTCGCCAGTGGGAGCCCAGGCCCCCAAACCCCGCGCCCCAGGGCCGAGCGCTCTGCGCCGCTCCCTAGTTGGGTGGGAGGGTGGGGAAAGGCGGGAAGCTCTGCTGGGAGGGGCGACCCAGGCGGCAGGCCCTGTGGGCAGAGGCCAGGCCTCCAGACTCCCTGACCCTGGAGAGTCAGTGGGGGCCCGGAGCCCTGGGTCTTGGAGGCCGATTTAGGGAGATTATCCTCTGAGCTCTGCGGGCGGCACCCGGGGGAGGTGTGGGAGCGGGTACGGGGTGGTGGAATGGTGGGGTTAGATCTATGGTAAGATCGGCAGTTCTAATGGTGATGGAGACGTGAGCTGTGAAGTGCCCTCGGTGCCCACCCTGCGCATTCTCTCGCTTAATCCTCACAGCCTTGGGAGGTGGGGACCCTTATACCCTTGCAGCAGATGAGGGATAATTTGCTGACAGGTGAATCATCCCTTGGGCTCAATCAGGTGAAGCAGGGGCTGGCCCAGCAGTCTCCCTCCCTCCCCTTCTCACTCAGCCCTGGGGGACTGAGGGGAGTATAAGGGAGGTGAGCGCCCACCACGGCCCAGAGCAGAGGCCCTGGAGGGAAAACAGCCACCGATGGTCCCCAGGCTTCAGCGTGCAGCAGCGTGGCACGGAGGCCCCTGCCCCTGTGGGTCTGGGGTGCATTTGTAACAAGTTGCCAGGGGTTATGCCGCTGGTCGGGTCCGGGGACCACACTTTGAGAACCACAAGGTGGGAGGGTGGCCACAGCGACAGGAGTGTCATCAGTCTGCCTCTTCCAGGCCTCCTCCGTCCACACACCAAACAGGACATGTCAGCCTTGCAGGCTGTGCTCGAGGTCGATGCTCAGACCTCTGCTGGCCACACAAGCTTAGACGAAGCCCTAGCTCCTCCAACTCCCTGTGCGCCCCTGGACAGTCTCTCACCCACTCTGAGCCTCGATTCCCTCATCTGCACAGTGGGGGGAGCTCAAGGCCGTGTGCAGATAAGCGAGGGGCCACGTGGAAAGTGCTTGGCATGCAGAAGTAGCTGGGGTTGGTACTCCTTACGGAGTTACTCTTTCTTCCTGGGAAGGAGACACCAGCCTGGGTTAAGAGGAGGCCCCTGCTGCTTCGAGGGAAGGTGGCACAGTGGTGGGCCAGGGTGCCTAGGCTCGGAAGCAGGCCCTGCCTTTACCAGCCGTTACTTTGCTTCACCGAGCCTCAGTTTGCTCTTCTGAAAAAGGGGGCGATTCCTGTCCCTGCCTCGTTGGGTTCTCAGCAGATTAGTCTGTAAAGAGCACTTAGGGCGCTTAGGGTGTTTGCAGTCTTTGCTGCAAAGCCTTGATGTCCTCCCCGAAGCCCCCCATCCCCACCCTACGCCTCCTCCCTGACTTTCTGGTCTAGCTGCCACACCAGCAGCAAGTAATTCCCTCTCGAAGCAGCAGTGTAGACTCTGGGAGGGGAAGTCCTAGGTCAAAGGCTCAAAAAGGGGACGCCCCTGGTGGTCCAGTGCTAAGACTCCACGCTCCCAATGCAGGGGGCCGGGGTTCAATCCCTGGTCAGCGAACTAGGTCCCACATGCCTCAACTAAAGATCCCGCATGCTGCAACTAAGGCCCGGCACAGCCAAATAAATTAATTAATTTTTTGAAAAAGGGCTCCAAAGGGCCCCCTTATCCCTGAGGCAGTGGGGAGCCTTCCAAGCAAGAGAGAGATGTGATCAGAGCCAGGCTTCGGGAAGATGCGTCTGGCGGCCAGTGGAGGATGGGGGAGGGCGGCCGGGTGGGGATGAGGCTGCACCGGCTGCCTTGGTCGCCGCCTCCAGCCTCTCTCCTTCCATTGTCGTCACTGCCATCAGCCACTCTTGGTGTGACTGGGGCGATCTGCGTTCACGTTCCCAGTGCGACTGCGGGTCACCCGTGGCCTCGCTGAGGCCTCTCCGGGACCCTGTAATGGAGGGTCTCCCTCTCTCTTTCAGAGGAGGAGCTGGGGGTCACAGAGCTGGGCCTCGGTCCAGCCCCTCGCCCAGCCCTCAGAGCAGCCCACGTGGGCAGCTGCTGGATACAGTGGTTTTGGATGCAATAGAACATTCCGGGCAGCCACGGGGCGTTTCGCGCAGGGACATGCATGGGGAGGGGCTCACAAACTTGCAGCCAGTTCTGTGCCAAGGTGCCCAGGCAACAAGAGGCCGCACACTCGAGACAGGACCGCCTGACGTCCCCTCGCCTGCCCCCCCGCCGCTGCCCTCACCGTGGGCTCCCTGACTCCTTCCTTCCTGTGCACACGTCTGTGGGGACACTTTCTTTGTGTCTGGCCTTGGCAGAGTACCCGCTCGTGCCCCTGACCTTCAAAGTTCTCCACGTCGTCAGCTCGGAGGCTGAGAAAGCGGAAGAGAAACACCCCTCAGGAAGAGCTGTGGCCTAGGGAGGCCGGCAGCAGGAAACCTCAGGAACCACTGTCAGGGTCACAGCGGCCGCAGGACCCAGGCAGCGACTGTCAGGGAAGGTGGAGCCGCTTGACCTATCAGCTGAGGCCCAGCCACACACGTCTCGGCCTGCCTGCCTCTCCACCATTCCATGCTGGCTGCCCTCTGTTCCCGCTCTGTGACGGGGATTTCTCTACCTGGAAAGCCTCACAGAGCTCCTTCCTTTTTGTTCACTTCTCAGCTACAGTGTCCACGCTGTAGAGGCCTCCCCGTATTCCCCATCTGGAAGGCAGGCACTGCCCTATCTCATTACCAGGTCCACTTCCTTCCAAGCCCTCATCACTCTCCAAAATTCTCTCTTTCTCCTCCTCTGTAATCTGTTCCTGGGCCGGAGTGGACGCTTGGGCAACCACCTGGGCCGCTGCTGCATCTTTGGCACCTAGAACAGTGCTGGACCTGTATCATTTTTTCATGGCTACGTGGAACTCCATATTTTGAAGGTACCATCATTTATCTATCTGTCCACTGATGGACATTTAGATTTTCATTATTTTAATTGCAAGTAACCGGTTCATGAATATTACTGTACACAGGACTGCATTGGTCAGAGTCCCAGCAGGGGCACACGAAAGCAGGGAGATCCAGGAAAGCATAAAATGGCCTGTTTACTGACGTGTGAGCAGGATTCCGGGCAGTTGGGGAGGGATGGGGGGGGCAAGGCTGGCAGCGGCAGGGAGCTATTACCACCTCTGGGGGGGAGGGGCAGTGGGAGGGAGGGGTGGCTGGAACCTGGGGGCAGCTGTTTCAAGGAGAGGGGCCTGGAGCAAGCCGTGGCTGCAGCGACGGGAAGGGGGAGGTGGGGACAAGATACCCTTCTCGCTCTCCTGAGCTCCGCCTCCCATGGGTACAGCCCATCTGGGGCACAAAACAGGCAGAGAAGGACGGAGAGTGGACCGGGAGGGGCACCCACCCCTCGGCCTTCAGCATCCACCCCTGTTCAGTGGGGGACATGTGTCCTCAACACCCAGGGCGCACGATGCTACATTAGCCTCTGATCGTGCTGGGTGATGGGCAACTGGGGAAGCAGCCAACCCCGAAGCCGGAGGTGGTGAGCTCGTGGTGAGCATCACAGCGCTCCCCATATAAGGTCGCAAGGGTGGAGCCGGGCAGGTGAGAAGGAAATAGCCCCCAGGGGGCTTGCTGGGCCAGTGCCTGCTTGCAAAACGTCCTGCAACCACTGAACCCTGGGTCAGCCCAAGGGATGACCCAAACTTTTGTTCCTTCAGGACCTGAGCGCTCTGTGGGCCCATCATTAAGGAACTCCCTTCCTTTTTCCCAGTAAGAAGAACCACAGTGCAATCCCCGGACTCCACACGTGATCTACCTGGTCCCAATGTGTAGACTCAATTCAAATTCCCTCTGATGACTGAGATCAACATCCCCTTCTATGCCTGCTGGTTCAGTGGTATAAGGAACCAGAAATAGCCCGTCGGGGGGGGGGGGGACAGCCTCGGCTTTAATTCACTTTAATTCATTGGGAGCATGACTGTGTTTCCTGATGGAGGCATTCCTTTCTTGGACACTAGCCCAAGGTCACAGGAAGGAAAGCAAAAATTCCTCCAGTGCGTTCTTTCTTTGGTGTAATCGTGGGGAGGGGCCACTCCCACCTCCATTGCTTGGTTCCTGGACCCATGCGTTTGGGCTGTGGGGGAATGGCACCATATAATGCCTGCTGGGTCAAGGCATACGCTACACCCTGGAGAATAGCGCTTGAACCTTGCAGGGTGTTGGCTCTCAACCAGCACCATAACTAGTCTTCTACAGACCCTTCCACCATTCTCCCCAGCCAGCTGCTTCTGGGTGATGGGGCACATACATGGTAAGTCCAGGGAATTTCATGGGCTTGAGCTCTCTGCCACACTTTCCTCAACAAAAAGTGAGTCCCTTGGCGGTCCACTGGCGGCCCAGTGGTTAAGACTTTGCCTTCCAATGCAGGGAGTGCGGGTTCAATCCCTGGTCAGGGAGCTAAGATCCCACATGCCTCGTGGCCAAAAAAAC
The DNA here is from genome assembly GCF_005190385.1 of Monodon monoceros. Taxonomy (NCBI): domain Eukaryota; kingdom Metazoa; phylum Chordata; class Mammalia; order Artiodactyla; family Monodontidae; genus Monodon; species Monodon monoceros. Next base: position 172,051,830 of record NW_021703778.1, on the reverse strand, counting down.
CAGAAAACATAAAACAGAAGCAAGATTGTAACAAATTCAATAAAGACTTTAAAAATGATCCACATCAAAAATCTTTAAAAAATAATAAAATATTTTTTAAAAAATGAGTCCCTCAGTCCAAGGCAATGTTGCTTCAATTGCCATGGTGATGGATAAATAAAGCATTCTCTGAGTCCACAAATGGCAGTGTCGGTAGAAGCAATGTGGCTGGAAAGGCAAGTTCTGACCTGAAATATACAAGGGCAAAACAAATCACTGTCTCTTACATGATGAAAGAGGTCCTATATCTCCAGGCAACTGCCTGGTCCCTCTGGGGAATGGTACCAAATTAAGAGCTCAGCGTGGGTCCTTGCTGGTGACAAGGTGGGCTCTCAGCCATAATGGAAACCAAGTCAGCCAGACTGAGGGAAGTTTGTGTGGCTGAGCCCCTGTGTAGCCTCCGTTCCTGCCTCCTTGGCCACTTGGACGTGGACCCGTTGAGCAAGCACTGGGGCAGGGGAGGAAAGAGGCTGACGTCCTCAGAGTAGGTCATCTTGTCCACTTGACACGCAAGAGCTTCCTCCGTGGTAGATGTCCTTTGGGGAGTATTTATTCTCACTCTGTGCGCATTCTGAGAGCTCCATCTGCTTGCCTTTCCCCCAGATCTCCTAGAAAAAGTATTCTTTCCAAGTCTCTGATCAGCTGGCCAACCTGTTAGCCACTGCCCATGAGTCAACATAGAATCAACATTTTTGCCTCTGGAAGAATTTCTCTCCACTATGGTCCTTCAGGGCTTCTTCTGAGTGTGTCTGTAAAGCCACAGCCATCCATCTCTGGCTGGAGTCACCACCCCAGGCAGACAAATCTTTAAGTCAGGCACACACCTTTTCATCCTCTGTTGACTGATCACCACACTTCCCATGAGTTTAAAAGAGTTGGTAATACAGTAGGAGCAGGTACCATGGAGTCTAAGTCACCTACTCATGAAGTTTCCTTGTTCCTTCCAGGTCTGTCAGGGACCAGTTTCATTTTACAATGGAATGCTGCGTGCATATCCATGTTTAAGATTTAGTAAATAAGATAACATCTATTTTATGATGGACAGCTTGAGTCATAGTTTCTTGGTATCCATGGCCAGGCATTAAGTCGCCACTTAGATCCAGCAGCAAGCCAGGAGCTCTCTCTGAAATGGAGAAAAGTTGTTGGCAGAAGAAGACATGGCCTGACTCCAAAACTCTGGGTGCACACACAGTGATTTTCCTATTGGGACTTGCTCCACAGAGCACCTCTGTCTGCCACACACTAAAAACAACAGGTTCTGCTGGATCATGGGGTTTAAGTGGCAAGGCAGCTTGCATCAAAGCCTAGACCTGATGAAGAACCCATTTGTTCTCTGGGTTCCACTCAAAATTAGCAGTCTTAGTGGGTACCCAGTAAATGAATTAGAGAAGCTTACCCAAGCAGTAAATGTGTCTATAAAATCCAAAGACACCAGTCAGGCAATGGACCTCTGTCCTCATGGTGGGCCTTTGTATGTCTGAAAATGTCTTTATTTCCACCTTCGTTTTTGAAAGACACTTTTGCTCGGTATAGAATTCTAGGCTGGCAGTTAACTTTTTTTTTTGGTCCTTTAAAGATGTTGCTCCAATGTCTTTTCATTCACGTAATTTCCAATGAGAAATTTGTTGCTCTGCATGTAACGTGTCTTTTTTCACCCTCTGGCTATTTTTTTTTCTCTTTATCACTGGTTTTGATTATGATGTGCCTTATTTAGTTGTTTGTTTTTTGGGTTGTTTTTTTTTTTTTCTGGTACGCGGGCTTCTCACTGTTGTGGCCTCTCCCGTTGCGGAGCACAGGCTCCGGACGCGCAGGCTCAGCGGCCATGGCTCACGGGCCCAGCCGCTCCGCGGCATGTGGGATCTTCCCGGACCGGGGCACGAACCCATGTCCCTCGCATTGGCAGGCGGACTCTCAACCACTGCGCCACCAGGGAAGCCCGGTTTTTTTTTTTTTTTTTTGATGTTTCTTGTGCTTGGGGTTCATTGAACGTCTTGGATTTGTGATTTATGGTTTTCATCGAGTTTGGAAATTTTTCAGCCATTATTTCTTCAATTTTTTTTTTCTGTCCCTCCTCTTTCTTGCTCTTCTCCTTTGGGATTCCAATCCACATATTGGACCACTTGATATTGTCCTACAGTTCACTGATGTTCTGTTTATTTTTTAAATTCCTTCTTTCCTCACTGTTTTATTTCAGATAAGCTCTATTGCTATGCCTTCAAATTCAGTAATATTTTCTTGTGTAATGCCTAACCTGCCATTAATCCCATACAGTGTGTTTTTCATCTCAGAAAGTGTAGTTTTCATCTCTTAAAGTTCTCTTAGGTTTTTTAAAAATGTCTTTTATGATTCTATAAACTTTAAAAAAAATTTATTTACTTTATTATTTTCTTTTTTGGCTGCGTTGGGTCTTCGTTGCTGCATGCAGGTTTTCTCTAGTTGCGGCGAGCGGGGGCTACTCTTCATTGCGGTGCATGGGCTTCTCATTGCAGTGGCTTCTCTTGTTAGGGAGCATGGGCTCTAGGCACGTGGGCTTCAGTAGTTGTGGCACACAGGGTCAGTAGTTGTGGTGCACGGGCTTGGTTGCTTCGCAGCATGTGGGATCTTCCTGGACCAGGGCTCAAACCCATGTCCCTTGCATTGGCAGGCAGATTCTTAACCACTGCGTCACCAGGGAAGTCCCTCTGTTAACTTTTTGAACATGTGGAATAGAGCTTTCATGTCTTTCTCTGTTAATTCTAGCATCTGTGTAAGTTCTGGGTGGATTTTGATTATTTGCTTATTCTCTTCACTATGGGTTGTGTTTTCTTGCCCGTTTGAATGTCTAGTAGTCTTTGATTAGATGCCAGACATTGTGATTTTACCTTTTTGGGTGCTGGATATTTTTCTGTTCCTATAAATTTTCTGGAGCTTTGTTCTGGGATGCAGTTAAGTTAGTTGGAAACGGTTTAATACTTTTGGGTCTCGTTTTTATGATTTGTTGTAGGCAGATCTGGAGCAGTGCTCAGTCCAGGGCTAGCTCCCACTCCCAAGGTATAACCTTCTAGAGAATTCTGCCCAGTGCTGGTGAATTAACAAGTTTTTCTAGTCTGACTGCTGCAAAACAACACTATTTTCAATGTAGGTGAGCACCAGGCACTATGCCTGGTTCTTTCCCCAGCCTTGGGTAGTTTCTTTCTACACAAGTGCTAGTCAGTATGCTGTTGGGTACTCAGGGGGACCCTCTGCTGATCTCCTGGTTCTCTCTCTGTGCAGCTCACTCCTCTCTGGTACTTTGTCCTGAGCCTTCCAGCTGCCAGACCCTCAGCTCTGCTTCCTCATCTCAAGCAGCCCACGGGGCTCCCCCCCCCAGTCCCCTCTCCCTGGATGGGCAGCCATAGGGATCACTTTTGTTTATGGTGTCTGAGGGATCACAGTCCTTTGTCACCTGGCTTCTAGCATCGTGAATATCGTTGTTTCATGTATTTTGACTATTTTCTTCACTGTTTCAGGTAGGAGGGTAAATCTGATCCCCATTACTCCATCTTGGTTGAAAGCAGAAGATAATTTGCATTTTCCTGCCAATAAGATTGAGCACATTCTCATATATCTATTGATCCTTTGTGTTTCTTCTTCTGTACAACACACCCTTGTTCATATTATTTGCTTGTGTTCCTTTTGGATTACTTTCATTTGTTCTTAAGGATTTGAAAGGGCACTTTTCAGTGTAAATGGCAAGACCCTTGCTCACACTGGTTTAAAGAAAAGAGGAAATTTTATTGTTTACGTAACAAAATACCCCCTGCTCCTTCTCTCTTTCTGACAGGAACTGTGGCTGTTGGGGTGACGTCCCACCATCACAACATGGGCTACGAAGCAAGGATCAGCCACCTGCAGCCTGTGGGCCAAGTTCCTTTTTTGTAAGTAAAGCTTTTCTGGGGCACATGCTCATTTGTTTGCATATTGCCTATGGCTGTTTTCATGCCGTAGCAGTAGAGGCAGAGACTAGGATATGAAAAACCTGAAGTACTTACTATCTGGACCTTGGCTGAAAAAGCTCACCTGCCCCTGGTCTAAAGCAAAAGACGAGAAATTCTCTCTCCCAGTTTTTTTTTTCTTTTTTTAAAAATTTATTTGGCTGCGCCGGGTCTTTGTTGCAGCACGTGGAATCTTAGTTGCCACATGTGGGATATTTAGTTGCAGCATGAAGACCCTTTGTTGCAGGATCTAGTTCCCTGACCAGGGATCGAACCCCGGGCCCCCAGCATTGGGAGTGTGGAGTCTTAACGGCTGGACCACCAGGGAAGTCCCTCTCCCAGTTTAGTATACAACATCCTAAAGGAGTTCACCTATTGGCCTGGCGTGAATCATATGGTGCCCCTGATCCGGGGTCGCTGTGGGTGGGGGGGAGATGGAGAGCTGACCAGCCGCCTCGGGTGACATGTTCACCCCCTGCGGCGGCCCCTCTAGGATCCCATGAGCAGAGTGGAGGCAGAACAAAGACTTACGGGGAATGGGGTTCAGGGGACAGGGAGTGCCAGACAGACAAACACCAGACTGTCCAGCAAAGGGACAATGACCTTTGTCTTGTGTCCATGTACAAGGGATTGCTCAGTGAGCTTCAAAAGCAGCCCTCCGTTTTGGGGCACAGTGGACTGGGGATGGACTCCCAGTCGGGAAAGAAGGCTCACGAGCTGCTTTGGAGGCAGAGCCAGGAGTGTGCTGCTGTGTGGGCACCTGCCTGCTCTGGAACATCTGTCGGGGTGAGGGGTGCTTCCTGTGGACAGACGTGAGCTGTGTGGACAGATGTGAGTTGCATGGATGGGTCATCTTAGGTCCTGTCCAGTGGTCTCCATGGAAGGGCAGAGGGTCCCCTGCAGGCACCAGATAAACACCCACCCAGAAAAGTGATACTGCTGCCCAGGAGAGAGAATATCAGGGAACTGTTGGGGAGCCTGTGAATGTTCCCAGGAGAGAGGGGTCAGCTTACACTTTGCCAGACCAGAGGTGAGGCCATAGCCCTCCCCAGTGCCTCTCCGTTCTTCCTCTCTGGCAGCCGCCCCGGATGGGTGGAAGCAGGGCCGAGCTAGCTGAGCGGCTTGCGGGAAGGAACGAGGGAGACTGCTCAGCACAGCCCCCTTTCCCCAGGGCTCATCCCAGGCCCTAAAGGGCCCGAGGTAAGATTTAAAGTTAAATCAGTTTCAAAGGTTTGACTCTGTAGATCTGGACGCTCTAACTTCTGAACTGAGACGTTGTTTGTGACTTGGTTACTGTATGTTGTACACGTTTCAGGGTCTGAGGCTAAGGCTAGCCTTAGTCTGGCTTGCAGTGTTGCAAAGACCAGAAACCCACCGTACCAGCCTATGTAGGAGGAGTTTATTGTAAAGATACTGTTATGGACTGAATGTTTGTGCCCCCAAAATTAATATGCTGAAATCCTAACCCGCAATGTGATGTTTTTAGGAGGTGGAGCCTTTGGGAAATGATTAGGTCATAAGGGTGGAGCCCTCATGAATGGATTAGTGCCTATTTATGAGGCCAGAGAGCTACCTCTATCCCCATGTGAGAACACAGAAAGACAGCCCTCTGTAACCAGGGATAGGGCAGTCACCCAGAACCAGACCATGCTGGCATCCTGCCCTTGGACTTCCAGCCTCCAGAACTGTGAAAAAATAAGCTTCTGTTGTTTGTAAGGCACCCAGTCTATGGTACTTCGTTATAGCAGCCCAAAGTGATTAAGACAGACACAGAGGAACCTCATGGTTGCCTGAGGACACTGGGATTCCCTGGTCTGGGGAACCCAAGACACTGTATCCATCAGCTGGTCACAGAGCCTTTAGTTTTAGAAATAAAACTCTAATGCACAATACCAGCTACCAATATGCGAGCATGTAAAGCAAGCCAGGCACTGTTCAAAGTACTCTCTGGGTATTAACTCATTTAATCCTTCCAGAAACTCACTGAAATACTGGGGTAGGTCCTATTATTATTCTCTTTTTACCTCCGAAGAAATTGAGGCACAGGAAGATTTCTAGTATCCAGACTAATGGGCAAGACTCACAGGTATCCATTTAGGCAAGTGCTAAGAAAAACTACAGGGTGAGCTGGGGCCTGATCCAGCCCAGTCAGGTAGGCAAGGCTGCCCTGAAGGGACAATCCTGAAACAGATTGGGGCTGAGCACACAAAGTGAAGGTGGTCAGGGAGGGGCATCCAACGTGAAGGGCTTGGCAAGTGCAAAGGCCCTGAGGCAGGAGGGAGCAGGAATAGTAGAGGAACAGCAAAGAGGCCAGTGAGACTGGAGTCAGAGACTGAGAAGAGAGTAGGGACAGGGCTAGAGGGCTGAGCAGACCCCTGCTGGGTCTGAGCATGAGAGAATATACTGTGCAAATGCGGACACAGTGGGAATGAAGGACGTTGTTATACATACACTGGGACAAGGGCAAAAAATGGGGACTGTCCCAGACAAATTCAGACGTTTGATCACCCTACTTAAAAGCTAAGATGAAGAATTTGGTTTTAACTGTAAAATGGCCACGTGGGCTGCTCGGCCTTTTTATTTTTTTAAATTTAGGTATCATACATATAAAGTGCATACATATTTAGAGTACAGTTTGATTAATTATGTACAGACCCATATACCAAGATGGGTCTGGTCAAGATACAGAAGGTTCCTAGCCCCTCAGTTCATAATCCCCCCAAAGTATCCTCTAGTTTGACCTCTAACACCAAAGATTGTTTTTGCCTGCTTTTAAAAAACTAAGGTATAATAGATATACAGTGATATGCACTACTCTGAAGTGTACAGCTTGAAGAATGTTCCTTTTATGTACTCCTGCATAACCATCACCCAAGTCAAATTATAGAACATTTCTAGAGGCCCAGAAGGCTCCCTCCTACCCTTTCCAGTCAATACCTCCCACAGAGGTAGATGCTACTGTGATTTTATCTCCATGAGCCAGTTTTGCCACAGGTTCCTTTAGTGTTGCATCTTCGAACCTCTGTCCCCTCATCTGCTCCACCTGGCTGCCCTGCTCCTACTGAAGCTCCCCCCGCCTCCGCCTCCCTTTCCCAGGTTGGGGATCCCTAACCCTGCATCCTGGCTCCCCAGCCCTCGCCCACCCCCATGGCCTCAGTGACCTCCCACGAGTTCTAGGCCCCCCCTCCTCTCCCGACGCCAAAGGTTTGTTTGGGTGGAAGACATTCTCCGTCACCCTCCTTCCCCAGGCACACGAATAAACCCGTAATCTTGGTATAAGCAGGGACTCGCTAGGCAAACCCAGCCTGGAGACAAACAGCAGGCCCCTTCCTACCAAACTGACACCCCAAGGCATCTGTTTGCGGGGAGGGGAAGGTGGGCAGTAGAGTCTGAAGCGGCCACTGCGGGTGCAACACGAATTCACGGGGCGCTGGGTAGACCGCGGGGGCGCCCCTCTCCAGCAGCCCCCACCCTGTACGGGCGGGCCTGTCTCCCGCCCGTCAAGTTAGAAGAAGGTCGCCTTTTCCGTAAGGCCGCTCCCAGCCCAGATGAGACCCGGTTTTAAAGGAGACAGCCGAGGCTGCCAGCGCTGCGTCTGCGGGACGGCCCTCGACGCTCACGTCAGCCCACCGGCCACGAAGCCCCCAGGGAGGACAGGCCCCGTGGGTCTACTCCGAGACCCCGGGTCCCCTTCTGGAGGCAAGACGTGCGCGCGCGGGAGCGCAGGCCTCGCGCACAGAGGCCCGGTCCCCGACGCGCTCGCGCACGCCGCCCGGCCGCCCGGCCGCCCTCTGCGCACGCGCCTGCGCCACAATCTCGGCGGAGCACTGGCTATTCGCTCGCCCCGCCCCCGCCGGGTGACACACCCCTTCGACCCCGCCCTCCCGACCTTCCCAGCATCCCGACCCCCCCCCCCTACGGCAAGCGGCTAGGTCCGATCCCGCCGGGAGCCGGGAGCCGGGAGCGCAGGGGCGGGGCGGCGCGCTGAGGTCAGCGCGGCGGCGGCCGGCCACGCCGTGGTTGGCTGCGCCCGCGCTGGCCGCGCCCTGGTTGGCTGCGGGCCGCGGGGCTGTGCCGCCGGGTCGAGGCTGGGGTCGGGGCTCGGGCGCCGGCCGGGCTTGCGCAGCGCTCGGCTCCGCGCCGCTGCAGGTCGACGGCGGGTGGCGAGGAGGGTGCGGCCGCGGGCGGGGCCGAGGAGCGCGAGGCGGGGGCGGGCGGTGGCGCCGAGGGGAGGAGACCAGCCCATGGACCCGCGGGGCCCGGCGCCCCAGACGCTGCGCCGCCGGGACCGAGCCCAAGATGTCGGCCTAGGCCGGGGCGCGACGACGCGGACAGGGCGGCGACGAGGGGCCGCGGCTGCCGAGGCTCGCGGCCGCCGGGACGCTGAGGGCTCGCCCTGACGGACTGGCCGAGCGGGCGGCGAGAGGCCGGCGCGTTGGGAGCGGGCCGCGCGGCACCATGTCTGCCAAGGTGCGACTCAAGAAGCTGGAGCAGCTGCTCCTGGACGGGCCCTGGCGCAACGAGAGCGCCCTGAGCGTGGAGACGCTGCTCGACGTGCTCGTCTGCCTGTACACCGAGTGTAGCCACTCGGCCCTGCGCCGCGACAAGTATGTGGCCGAGTTCCTCGAGTGGGGTAAGTGTGCGCGGGCCTGACCCTCGGCTCCGCGACCCCCGCCCGGTTGCGCCCTCCCCCCACTCCGCCCGCCTCCTCCCTGTCCTCGGGCTTCCGCTCAACCCGCCTCGTCACCGCTCCCAGACCCGCCGCCCCATCCCTGTCCGGCCGCTCCTGGCGCCCTCACCGCTTCGCGGCTCTCCATCCCGCCCTGCCCTCCTCTTTGGCCTTCTCACATCCGCGTTCGGCCGACCCGCCCCCTCATCCTGCTCCTCGGAGCCACATCCTCCGTTCCCATCCCCACCCCCGCGCCCGGCCATCGCCCCGGCCGCTTCCTAGATCCACCCTCCGAGTCTGGATATCGTTTCCTGCAGCACTCCCTGGGATATCCGCCCCTCGCCCTTGGGGTCCGGAGTCCGCGTCGAGTTGCTCCCCCCGCTCGCCCTGCTGGCTTGTAGGGGCAGCGGCGTGTGCTTTTTGCGTCTGTCCCCCGCACCCCCGTGCGTCTCTTGGGAGCCCCTCCTAGGTGACAGCTTGTCTGCATCCCTTGGTGTCTGGGGCCTGAACATCCCTTTGACTGTACCACCTCTAAGGGAATTTTAAGGTTAAAAGCCTTGTTTTGAATACACCATGCGAGAGCAAATTGATTTTTTTCATTGTAGTTTTGCCAGACCCTTGTAATATTTGGGGGGCAGCTGGAACTGTTAGTATATGGAAGTCACTTAAGAACTTTCTTCGTCTGATCTTTGCGTGCCTTAATCATTGGTTAACTAAGCTATTATGCTTTATTAGGACAAAAATTTGATTAAGCTACTTAATGGTTAGAATCTCAAGAACAGCTACACGTGTAAAGTGAAATCTTCTTACATTCTCTCTCTCTAACTTGGACATTTTGTCAAGACTCTCAGCCTCATATAAAAATACTGAGAAGGAAGATGCAATGTTTCTGTTCAGGGTTCGGGCCAGATGTATGAAAATCTTATCCTTGGGTCATGTGCGCCATTGGACTAGGATTGTGCAGTTGGACCCAGTAATTTCTAACCTTTGGGGCTGATAAAGCTGATATTGACATGAAGAAACAAACGAATGTATTCCATAGTGAGGCCACCTCCTCTGCCAAAATGGCAGAATTAGAATTTGGAATTTTGTTTACAAAATAAAACTTAAGTTGTGATATTCTTTAGAGAGCTTCTGTTTTTCGCTGTTTAGTGGAATTTTGATGTCTTGTGAGAGCAGCAGTAGAAGGAGGCCCACAGCCCCAGGACAGCCTGTTATGCTTTATTTTGGTGGGGTCCACCTTTCTTGATTATATACGATATCAGTAAAATAGGAGTACTATTCATTTTCTGGGGTCATTTATCAGTGACATGATTTCCAACTGAATGATTTAACTGACTTCACAGTTGCTTTGAAAGTGAAGTCTTTGGTGCCTGTTACATCCCAGCCTTCTGAGTATCCTCTTTGCTGTTCTTGCTGAGCGTTTGATCTTGAAATCCAGTTTCAAGATCAGGTTCAACTCAGTGCTTGGTATGTGAGTAAATGTGTGACTGCAAAGAGGAGGCAGAGGGAAGGTTGAGTTAGCAGGTAAGGTGTGGTCCAGCTAGCCTCTGGCCTGGGGACCTGCAGTGCCTCGGAGGGGCTTATCCTGAAGGCTGGGTGCCCTGTGGAGCAGTGGTCCTTCCTTGTGCAGCCCCCTCACCACCAGATGGTACCTGCCACTCTGTGAATTGGTGGGCTTCACTGGAGGAAGCTCTTCTCTGCATGTGCGGAGGTCTTATGAGATTTGGGTTTTCCAAGTCTTAAGTAGAAGCTGTGTGCTGTAATATAGAAATCTTTTGAAAATCGTGTGCTGGCTCTTTGGAAATTATGATTACAAATAAATTACATTATTCTAAAGAACTCAGTCTGCACAGAACTTTAAATTACAGAGAAGAATGTACTCTAAGGTGGCACGTTCATGGAATAGTAATATATTTTAGAAGCAGTATTTCATCTCATGTGTGTTAACATACGCACCGATGTAACTCCACAGTGTGTATTACTAGTTAGGATGTGCGTGCAGTCATTATTTAGTGTTACTTGGAATGCCCAGTCATTGTGTTTGGAAGGCAAAGAATGGTCTTTCAAGTGGAATTGTTTGCGGAGCATTATTAGGTGCCCTGACTTCCAAGTGGAATTACTTCTGCTCTGCTCAAGAAACACATACATAGGCTGTCAACCTGCGGATTGTTGAGTGTTTGGATTTACACTCTGCCTGATGTTTGAGACCTCTGATGTGTTGAGTCCTCTCCTGCAGAGGGGCCAACCTTGCTAGGTGTCTGTTAACAGTTATGTAGAATTCTTGAAACTTAATGAAGAAAAACAGCCGATTCAGCCCAGATTTGAGACTTACTGGGGAATCTTTGAGGAAATTTGGAAAGTATTAAAGATTTTAAGTTTTAAAAGAAGATTTTCTTATTTCCACAGTGGCTGCTTGGGACAAGACTCGTCCTAGGCTTCGCTGTAGATTTTGCCTTTAATTTTCCCTTGATTGTGTTTATAGTTTGATTAGTTTTCTCTGTGAGATCCAGGACCTTGATTAAAAGTTGGAAATACCCTGCTTTGCATGTGTATTTCTTTAAGCTGTTTTTTAAATGCAAATTTGATACCGTTTGAAGCAGAGCATATGAAACATTTTGAAATTTCTACAAGTAAACAGCAACAAATATGGACAACTAAATGAGGTGAAATTGTTGTCTTTCATCTTCGTTACATAAAAATACTTTTACATGTCTTAAAATTTATTTTTCATGACTTAAAAATAATGGCTGGTATTATATTTAGACAGAGCTGATGTTTGAAGTCCCAGCCCATTGGCACTGGGTGGACCACAGTGGCCCTCTGCTCTGACCCCCACGTGGCCTGCAGAGCAGGTGGGAGGCCTGGAGCTCACTGCTGGCGGCAGACGTGAGCGTGGGTTTCCCGTTTCCCAGTCCAGGGCATCTTCTCCCATCGTGCCACCATGCTTCCTCTGTAAGGGCTAGAATTAATCTTTGTAGCCCTCTGTTTAATTTCCTCATTGGTGATTTTTCTTATTATGAAGGAAGCGGTACCTTCTCAGAGTTCTCCTTCATCTGTGTGAATTCCTGTAGCTCTTGGCCTGGGGGTGCTCAGCCCTAGGTGTGAGTGGGATGACTCTACCAAGTTTAATACGTTCAGGCTTAGCTGGTGGTGCTGAACATCTCAAGATACATTTTAATCTAATGGTTTCTCCAGATAGAATTTTTGCATAACATAGGAACACGTTTTTTAACTAACAGATATAAGAAACAGATCTTTTGAATAATAAGATCTAACTTGTAGGGGAATACTGGGATTGGGTAATAAAATTTAGGTTAACATAATTTGGATTTGTAAATAGGTATTTGAAATGCATGGTGATATTGACTACATGGCAAGTGATGGAACGGCTGAAACCATTCAACATTAACCGGCCAGCCTTACTTTTTCTCTCTTAAAACCTCCTCCATTGACAGTTGGGCTTTGAGGTAAACAGCAGTGTCTTTGTTAAATGTAGACTTGCAATAAGTAAAACTGGAGTTGGAGTGAGTTGTTCTCACTTCAAGATACCACTGTGTGAGCTACCTGAAAAAGCTTCTGCTGTGTGGTGAATTGCTGTTCAATTGCAAATGCACGTTAAGGTAAAAACTCAGAATGCGCCGGTGGCAGTGTTGACAGGAACGCCCCTTGCCTTTGCCCTGCCTCTTGTTGCAGCACCTGACGCCCTTGGAAATCTTGTCCTGTCTGCTGACGTCTGTGATGCTGGATAAACATGCGAGCAAACAGGACTGTTAATTTCAAACTGTATTAAGTACAACAAAGCTATTGAATGCTTTTCTTGGTAAAGAGGCAAAATGTATTTTTTGAGACTAATAAAGTAAAAGGATCATGCTACAAGAGACCACATATAGATTTTTTACCCTTTTTTAAAAAATCATAAGTGGTAAAATGGGGCTTCCCTGGTGACGCAGTGGTTAAGAATCTGCCTGCCAATGCAAAGGACACGGGTTCGAGCCCTGGCCTGGGAAGATCCCACATGCCGCGGAGGAATATGGTAATTTTTGAAGGCTTTATTTAGACTTAAAATCTACCAAAGGACAATTAAACAATTAGTATCTATTTTATCTTATTTTTTAATTTTATTCATTTAAAATAAAACAGATACTATCTATGAGATGAAGGTCACACTTCATAGTATGATTTTAAATAATCTGTTTCATATTAGATTTTTGCCAGTAGGTAAGTGGCAGCAAAATTGTTTTCAGATTAAAACTTTGCAAAAAGGATCAATTGTATAATAAGAGACTTGAAAAAAATTTTTTTTAATGTTTAATTTAATTTATTTATTTTGGCTGTGCTGGGTCCTAGTTGCAGCACGCGGGGTCTAGTTCCCAGACCAGGGATCGAACCTGGGCCCCCTGCATTGGGAGCGCGGAGTCGTACCCACTGGACCACCAGGGAATTCCCCTATAATAGGAGGCTTTGGATTTTTGTTGTCTTTAGGAAAGAATTAGAAATTTGAAGAGAAATTTGAATTGAATTATATAATTTCTGTTCTTGCATTGGAGCTTCTTTGGAGACGTAAGGAATTTACTCTTCAGCGGGGAGTCCTAACATTTACTGGCTTGATGATGATTCCTCTAGCCTCCAAAATCACAGAGTCATGGGTTTGAAAATGGTTAGGAGTTTTAGAGATCCCATGGTCTGCCCTCCACCCCCATCTCCCCTCTCGTTTGGGTAAACCGGGCTCTGGACATTTTCCCTAATCATTTCTGAGCAAGTAGCCCTCTCACCAGGGTTTCTCTCCTTCATGGACCCATGGTCAGCCCTGGGCCTCCTTGCTGGCACCTGCTTTGAAATATCTTAGTTTTATTTTAACCTTTCTTCCCCCCCCCCCATTCCCATTATCAGTGGCCTAGCTGAAGCTCTCAGGCCCTCAGACCTAAATTAAAGCCTTTCTTGCTTGAAGATTTAAATATCTCTGCCAGATCAGTCTTCAACACTGCTTTTCATTTCATCATTCCCCCTTTCAAAACTTCTACAATGACTTTGTATTCTGTTGCCTTAAAAAAAAAAATCAGGTCTGAAATCCATGGTCCAACGCTGGAATTTAACATTGACCTAAGGGACTTCCCTGGTGGCACAGTGGTTAAGAATTCACCTGCCAATGCAGGGGATGAGGGTTCGAGCCCTGGTCCGGGAAGATCCCACATGCCACGGAGCAACTAAGCCAGGGCGCCACAACTACTGAGCCTGTGCTCTAGAGCCCACGAGCCACAACTACTGAGCCCGTGTGCCACAACTGCTGAAGCCTGTGCGCCTAGAGCCCATGCTCCGCAACAAGAGAAGCCACCGCAATGAGAAGCCCATGCACCGCAACGAAGAGGAGCCCCGAAGAGGTTGCTTATAGAAGTTAGACCCAGAGTGGGCTGGCTGGTAGAGGGACTACTGTTTTGCATTATATTGAATAACTCTGTAGAACTACTTGACTTTTAAAACTGAGTAAATGCATTACCTTAATAAAAGTAAAATTGTATTTAATGAAAATCACCCCCACAGGATATGGTCAGAGGTGCCATTAATCTCAACCTCTAAAACTTGGATTAGTTGTATCTTTTTAGGTTTATTTATTTCATTTATTTATTCATTCACTCATTTATTTTTGGCTGTGTTGGGTCTTCGTTGCTGCGCGCGGGCTTTCTTTAGTTGCGGCGAGCGGGGGCTACTGTTTGTTGCAGTGTGCGGGCTTCTCATTGCTGTGGCTTCTCTTGTTGCGGAGCACGGGCTGTAGGCGCACGGACTGCAGTAGTTGCAGCACGCGGGACCAGTAGTTGCGGCATGCGGGCCCTAGAGCACGTGGGCTTCAATAGTTGTCGCACGTGGGCTCAGTAGTTGTGGTGCGTGGGCTCCGTAGTTGTGGCGCACAGGCTTAGTTGCTCCGCGGCATGTGGCATCTTCCTGGACCAGGGCTCGAACCCGTGTCCCCTGCATTGGCAGGCGGATTCTTAACCACTGCGCCACCAGGGAAGTCCCTAAGCAACCTCTTTTAACCCTTCTGTTTCTCCTTATCATCAACTGTCTTATGATCCCATGAACTGCCAGTAATAGAGAACCAAACAACAGTGACTTAAAATCAAGGTTGAATTCTAAGTTATGTGACACTGTTGGTAGTCCAGGGCTAGGAAGACAGTCTCATTCCAAGAAGTCTTCAGGGACCTGGGCCCTTTCCTGCTAAGTCCACTGTGTGGTCTGATGGGGGCCCTCCTGTCTACACTGCAGGCAGCGGGTGAAGGTGTTATGCGAATGGGGGGGATTCTTGGATGCTGATGGTTGTCTATTTAGCAGTTCTTGCCTCAGATTTCATGCATCTAAATCGCATGCTTGTACTGCTGATTTCTGACTTGCCATTTTATATATTACCTGTTAACTTCCTACTGTGGAAGAGAAGGCTATGGAGCTTTACAGGTCTTCTTTCCTGCGCTGCCTGAAACACACACACCCTTCCGTTCTCTCTGCTTTTCCAAATCTGGCTATATAATAATTTTTGTTTAAACTGATACTCAAGTGTTTGTTGTTATCATTGGGTAAACATTTTAACAGCTGAGCCACATAGGATACAGTTAATTCACAGTCTACTAAGACAAGGAATTATTTTTGTGTTAATTGGAATGAATTATTTTTTCTCTCATTTAGCGTGGATGCCAATGTATAGTCATGAATTTAGTCCAGGCTTCTAAATAGAACTCCCCAGTACAGACACCTCGAGTAATCTCTCACTTTTCATCCCTTGTAGAGCCTTTCATTTTCCTGTTCCATTCTAGGCTGTTTCTTCTCTAGGCCTGCTACTTAGCAGTCATCCTGGGATTTCTCTTCATTCCTTCTGGGAATTCTTTTTGTGCCTCTCCTGTGTGGAATGGGAATTCCTGGATCCTGTGTCTTATATTCTAGTGGCTTCCTGAGAAAGAGTTCATCAGAGAGAAGTTTCTTTGAGAGCCTGTCTGAAAATGTCTTTTCTTTTCTCACACTTGAACGGCAGTTTACCTGGGTATTGAATTCTAGGTTACAGGTCATTTTTCCTCAGAAGTTTGGAGCTTTACTCAGATGTCTCCCTGCTGTTGTTGCAAAGGGGAAGCCTGAGACCATTGTGATTCCCACGCCTTTGTGAGACTTGTTCCATCTCCGGGAGCTTTCAAGGTCTTTATTTATGCCTAGTGTTCCTTGGTGGGTCTTTTTGGTGGGGACACTTGGGTCCTTCAGCTCTCCAGAACTTTTCTGTATTATATCTTTATGATGTCTGCTTTCTTCATTCTTGCCTTTTTGGTTGCCTGTTATTCATATTTTGGACCTTCTGGAATTTTCTGCTAGTTTCCTTTCTCCTACTCTTTTCCATTCATTGATCTTTTGTCCTTATTTTTCTGGGAGAGATCCTCAACTTTGTCTTCTAGTCTTTACATTGAGTTTTTATTTCTGCCATCATGTCTTTCATTTCTAAGTGTTCTTGTCCTTAGTATTTCTTTCTTTTTAATAACATCTTGTTTCTGTTTCATGAAGGCAAAATCATTGAAAACTTTTTCCTCTTTATGTTTTGTTGATTTATGTGCGTACATTTATGTTTTTTTTTTCGTACATTTATGTTTTACAGACATTTTCTTCTGTTTCCTGTGCTGTCTCTGTTTCTTCTGAGTCCTTTTTATCCTGTTTCCTACTTTGGTCTTCGTCTTTGATGTCAGAAGCTCTTCTTCAGATGTCTGGTGATTATTGGCTGTCTTCCATAATTATGCCTGGACTGATTGGAACTCTCTGTGTGCGCAAACTTCAAATGTTGAGTCTCACCACTAGAAGGCAGGTGGGGGTGTGGCTCATTTGAGGGGCGCTGCCAGGGTTGTTAAAGTAGTTCCTCCTCTGGGCTGTCAGTTTCCCCAGAGTGGGGTTTCTGGTCTCCTGCCTAGATGGTAGGGAGAGTGGTATATGCCCAGCTGCCAGCTTTCTGTGAAGGTGGGGTGAGGTGGAGGAGGGCCAGTGGTGGGGATGGGGGTGGGAGGAGGTCTGGAGTATAACTTCTTCTTCTGCGGACTTAAAGCCAATTCTGTTTTCTGTCCATTATTGTTTAGCCTTCAAGATACTGGTGCTGCTGGTTATTCCTGGGCTGCCTTATCCGTACTTCACTTTCACTTTTCTAGCTTCGCTAAATTAGATGCCACTTGTCCATTTGCTCTCCCCACTGTGCAGCATTGTGTTGACATTTGTAGTCTACTGTCATCTCCTGTCATTCATTCAACAAGCATTCTTTAAGGACTTAAGAAGTGCCAGGCACTGCAGTGGTAACAAAACAAAATTACTGTTCTCTGGAGCTCATGTTATCCTTGAGGCTATGTCCCACTGTAATCTATGCTATCATTTTATGAGATTTCCAGGTGGTGCAGAGATAAGGGTGTCCTATACACTGGAGGTAACTGAAAGGTACCCTAGTTTTCATCTCTAAATGAAGTCAGAGCGTACAGTTGCTGTTTCATTTTTTTTTTGGATGTATTCTGTTTGTTATATTTACTCACTTATTAGAAAGTTTCCTGCGTAAGTAGAAGGAAGAAATGGAGATATGGGAGGGCAAGTTTTTTTCTAGTAATTGTACAACATTGGAAGAGAGAGAAAGGAGAAGGGGTAAAAGGATGTGAAGGAGGGGGACTTGGGTGTGTTGAAAGCAGAAGAGGGGGTGCCTGAAAAGTGGTTGGAAGGAGGGCTGGGGAGGCACCCTGGGTGGGCATAGGCGTGAAGCAGGAGTGTGCCTGTGTGGATAGGTAACGTGGCGATGTTTGAATTGGGTGTTTGTGACTCAGGGACCCGGTGTATAAACTTTATCTTTCTTGAAGTGACACAGAGCTGATTCTGTTTAACTCTAAAGCTTTTGGTATGTAGGAAGAAATCACCAATTTAAAATAAAGAGCAGAATAAGAAATGTTCTTGCCACTCATGGTTTTATAAATACATAAAAAGCAAATGAAATCCAAAGGTAAATAGACCTCCCTCGTTCCTTAAAAAACTAAAAATAGAACTACCATATGACCCAGCAATCCCACTACAGGGCATATACCCTGAGAAAACCATGATTCAGAAAGATACATGTACTACGATGTTCGTTGCAGCACTATTTACAATAGCCAGGGCACGGGAGCAACCTAAGTGTCCATTAACAGATGAATGGATAAAGATGTGGCACATGTATACAGTGGAATATTACTCAGCCATAAAAAGGAATGAAATTGAGTTATTTGTAGTGAGGTGGATGGACCTAGAGACTGTCATACAGAGTGAAGTCAGTCAGAAAGAGAAAAACAAATACCTTATGCTAACACGTATATATGGAATTTTAAAAAGCGGTACTGATGAACCTAGTGGCAGGGCAGGAATAAAGATGCAGACATAGAGAACGGACTTGAGGGCAGGGGGGTGGGGGGGAAGCTGGGGTGAAGTGAGAGAGTGGCAGGGACATATATACAGTACCAAATGTAAAATAGCTAGCTAGTGGGAAGCAGCCGCATAGCATAGGGAGATCAGCTCGGTGCTTTGTGACCACCTAGAGGGACAGGATAGGGAGGGTGGGAGGGAGGCTCAAGAGGGAGGGGATATGGGGATATATGTATGCATATAGCTGATTCATTTTGCTGTACACTAGAAACTAACACAACATCGTAAAGCATTTATACTAAAAAAAAAAGTTAAGGAAACCTAAGCACTCAAAAAACAAAAAACCAAAGGTAAATAGACCTCCCTTACCAGGATACCCAAACTACATTTTAAGGCTGTTGCTCTCTTGTGCTTTACCCCTGTTCATGTGAAAGAATTGAATTAAAAACATTGAGTTTCTCTCGTTTTGTTTAAAAAATTTAAATCAGGGGGCTAAATTGACTTTTAACATATTTTTAACTTGAAATAGCATTTATATTGATTCTTCATTATTGAGAAAGATGTTGGTTTCATAATTAATGGGTTTGCAGCAATCCTTAAAAAATAATTTTGCAGCTCAGATTTGTTTCTTTTTTAACCCTAAGTATTTGGAATCAGATTGTTGAAAAGTCTTTAAGTATATTAACAAATCACCTTTTTGGTGTACCTTTAAATGAATCTGAGAAAATGTTGATGAAGCATTGCTTTCAAATATGTAGGATATATTGTCTAGCTAGCAACACTTTGGGAGGTTACTAAGAATGCTCTATTTCCAATTCCACCAGTTAAGGTGTCAAGGGTAGCATTTACATTAGACTGTATTGGGACAAAAATGTTTCTCAAAACCTAAGGCATTATTATGGTTTTATGTAATCAAAGTGATAAGCCTGGATATATTTCTTGTACAAGTATATAATTATTTTTAAAAAAGCAAGATTTGTGTTTATGAAGTTTTGATAATCCTTGTGAAATGATATGTTAAGAGGGACATTGAACAGACCCTGGATGTCCATCAACAATGTGAGAGAAACTTAAATCGAATTACACAGCTAACTAAATTTATTTTAGTGAAAAAGAAAGGTTTCCCTGCCATGTACAATTAACAGATGACTTCTTTTCTTTTCTCTTGTCTTTCTTTTTTGTAGCAGTTTTATTGAGATGTAATCCACATGCGGTTTACCTGTTTGGGTTGTAGAGTTCCGCAGCTCTAGTATTCCGTAGAGTGGTGCAGCTATTTATTTCCACCTTCATCACCTTCAAAAGAAATCCTAAACCCTTTAGCTGTCAGTCCCAACTCCTTGCTTCCCTCACCAGCCCCAGGCAGCCCCGAGCAGCCACTAATCTCGTTTCATTATATATTGGCATATTCTGGACATTTCCTGTAAATGGAATCATATAATATGTGGTCTTTTGTGATTGGATTCTTTTCGCTTAGCGTAATGTTTTCAAGGATCTATCTGTATTTCATTCCTTTTTATTGCTGAATAATATTCTGTTATATGGATAGTCCATATTTTGTTTACCCATTCATCAGTTGATGGACATTTGGGTTATTTCTACCTTTGAGCTGTTTTGAATAATGTTGCTATGAACGTTAATGTACAGGTTTTTATGTGGACATATGTTGTCATTTCTCTTGATCGTATACCTGGGAGTGGAATTGCTAGGTCATTTGGTAACTCTCTGCTTAGCATGTTGAAGAACTGCCAGATTGTTTTCCATAACAACCGTCCCAGTTCACATTCCCGACAGCAGCAGTAGGGTTCCAGTTTCTCCTCATCCTCACCAATGCTTGTTCTTATTTGTCTCTTTTATTCTAGCCATACTAGTGTGTGTTGAAGTGGTATCTCATTGTGGTTTTGATTTGCTTTTGCCTAAAGGCTAATGATGAGCATCTTGTTTATTGTTTTGTTTATTGGCCATTTTTATATGTTCTTTGGAGAAATGTCTATTCAGGTTCCTTGCTCATTTTTTTAAATTGTGTTAAAAAATAAACAAAATTGTTTATTTTGTTGAGTTGTGAGAGTTCTTTATATATTCTGGATACAAATCCTTCGTTAGACGTGTGATTTGCAGATATTTTCTCCTACACTGTAGGTTGTCATTTCGATTTCTTAATGGTTTCCGTTGAAGCACAAGTTATTAATTTTGATGAAATCCAATTTAACTTTTGTTGCTTTTGGTGGCATATGTAAGAATCCATTGCTAAATCCAGGGTCACAGAGATTTATATCTGTGTTTTCTTCTAAGAATTTTATAGTTTTAGCTTTTACATTTAGGTCTTTGATCCATTTTGAATCATTTTTTATATAAGGTGTGAGATGGGAGTTCAAATTCATTCTTTTGCATGTGGCTATCCTGTTGTCCCAACACCATTTGTTGAAGAGACTGTGTTTTTCCCATTGAATAGTCTTGGCACCCTTGTGAAAATCAACTTGCCATAAATGTATGGTCTTATTTCTGGGCTCTCAGTTCTCTTCTGTTGATGTATATGACTATTTTTATGTAACTACCACACTTTCTTGATTACTGTTGCTTTGTAGTAAGTTTTGAAATCGGGAAGTTTGAGTCCTCCAACTTTGTTCTTTTTCAAGATGGTTTTGGCTATTCTGGGTTCCTTGAATCTCCATATGAATTTTAGGGTCAGTGTGTCAATTTCTATGAAGAAGCCCTCTGGGATTCTGATAGGGATTGAGTTGAATCTGTAGATCAATTTGGGGAGTATTGCCATCTTAACAATATTAAGTCTGCCTGTCTATAAACACAATATATCTTTCCATTTATTTAGCTCTCTGAATTTTTTTTCAAAAATATTTTGTAGTTTTCAGAGTTTAACTTGTTTTTACTTTTTTACTGTGGTAAAATACATATGACATAAAATGTGCCATTTTAACTTTTTTTTTTTCTTCGCGGCACGCGGGCCTCTCACTGCTGTGGCCTCTCCCGTTGCGGAGCACAGGCTCCGGACGCGCAGGCTCAGCGGCCATGGCTCACGGGCCCAACCGCTCCGCGGCACGTGGGACCCTCCCGGACCGGGGCACGAACCCGCGTCCCCTGCATCGGCAGGCGGACTCCCAACCACCGCGCCACCAGGGAAGCCCCATTTTAACTTTTTGAGTGATCATTTAGTTGCATTAATTCCATTCACCATGCAAAGTGTAAGATTTGTACTTATGTTGTTAAATTATTCCCAAGTTTGTCTCTTTTTAAATGCTATTGCAAGTGGAATTGTTTTCTTAATCTCATTTTTGGATTGTTCATTGCAAATTTATACAAATACAATTTTTTATATAAATTTCTATTTATTTATTTATTTATTTATTTTTGGCTGCGTTGGGTCTTCGTTGCTGCACGCGGGCTTTCTCTGGTTGTGGCAAGCAGGGGCTACTCTTCGTTGTGGTGTGTGGGCTTCTCACTGCGGTGGCTTCTCTTGTTGTGGAGTATGGGCTCTGGGTGCGCGGTCTTCAGTAGTTGTGGCACGTGGACTCAGTAGTTGTGGCTTGCGGGCTCTAGAGTGCAGGCTCAGCAGCTGTGGCGCATGGGCTTAGTTGCTCCGCGGCACGTGGGATCTTCCCGGACCAGGGCTCGAACCCATGTCCCCTGCATTGGCAGGTGGATTCTTAACCACTGCGCCACCAAGGAAGACCCAAATACAATTTTTTTAATAGTGATTCTGTATCCTGCAAAATTGCTCAACTTGTTTATTAGTTCTAATGGTCTTTTTGGTGGATTTCTTAGGATTTTTGTGTACAAAGTCATGTCACCCATGAAGAGAGGTAGTTTTGTTTCTTCCTTTCCAATTTGGATGCCTTTTATTTATTTTCGTTGCCTAATTGTCCTGGCTAGAACCTCTAGTACAGTGTGGAATAGAAGTGGCAAGCGTGGGCATTCTTGTCTTATTCCTGATCTTAGGGAGAAAGTGTCTCTGTCTTTCACCATTAAGTATGCTGTTAGCTGTGAGTTTTCATAGATGCCCTTTATTAGGTTGAGGAAGTACCCTTCTATTCCTAGTTTGTTGAGTATTTTTGTCATGAAAGTTTATTGGATTTTATCAGCTGCTTTTTTGCATCTGTGGAGATATTCATGTGGCTTTTGTTTCTTATTCTGCTGCTCTGGTGTATTACATTTAATTGATTTCTGTATGTTGAATCAATCTTGCATTCCTGGGATAAATCCCACTTGGTCACAGTGTACAATTCTTTTTCTGTGTTACTTGATTTGGTTTGCTAGTATTTTGTTGAAGATTTTTGCATCTATATTCATAAGAGATAATTGGTCTGGAGTGTTTTTCTTTCCTCATATGTCTTTGTCAGGTTTTGGTATCAGGATAATACTGGCTTTATAGAATGAGTTAGGAAGGGTTCTCTCTTACATTTTTTGAGAGTTTGTGAAAAATTAATATTTGATTCTTCCCATGTTTGATAAAAGTCACCTATGAAGCCATCTGGGCTTTTTACTTAATTTATTTTATTTTAGGTTTTGGCTTCTCTTTGTTGTGGAGCATAGGTTCTAGGCACGCGGGCTCAGTCACTGTGGCTCGCGGGCTCTAGAGCTCAGGCTCAGTAGTTGTGGCGCATAGGCTTAGTTGCTCCACGGCACGTGGGATCTTCCCGGACCAGGGCTCGAATCCGTGTCCCCGGCATTGGCAGGCAGATTCTTAATCACTGTGCCACCAGGGAAGTCCCTGGGCTTTCTTTGTGGTTAGTTTTTTGATTACTAATTCAGTCTCTCTAGTTATTATAGATCTGTTCACATTTTCTGTTTCTTCTTGAGTCAATTTGGTAGTTTTTGTCCTTTTAGGAATTTGTCCATTTCATTGAGGTTAATTTGTTGGCATACAGTTGTTTGTAGTATTTCTTAATCCTTTTATTTCTGTAGGATCTGTAGTAGTGTCCCCTCTTTCATTTCAGTTCTAGCAATTTGAGTCTCCTCTTTTTTTTTTTTTTTCTTGGCCAACTTTAAAATGGCTAAAATGGCAAATTTTACATTATATATATTTTATCTGAACAAAAAAGTAATTGCAAGTAAAGGTAATTGAAATCCATCCATGTCGTTGAGTGTAAATAACTATAGCTAGTTCTTTCTGGTTGCTGTATAGTAGTCCACTGAATTCGTTTCCCACAGTTTATCCATTCATTCAGATGGACATCTGGGTTGTCCAGTTTGGGGCTATTAATGAAGAGTGATGCTGCCAGAACTTGTTTTGGTTTTTAAAATTCTCCAGAAAGAATGAATGATTTTTCTAAATCTAGTGCCTCTCTCCAAACGTTGAATTCTGTAATAGTTTGTGGAGGGTGGTCACCGATGGTCGAAGTCACAGTTCTTGGTAGCTTAGGATTGTCCCTCATACCAAGTATTAAAAATAGTAGAACCTATATCACAGAAATTATATTTGGCCAGTGCTATTTTTATCTTAAATAATGTTAAAATTATAAAAATAATGTATGCTCGTGATTTAATGAATTCAGGCAGTATAGAAGGGTATGTCATAGAGGGTAAAAGTCTTCTTCCCCTTAGTTGTATTATAATTTTTTTACTTCTTTTTAAATTTTACAGCATCTTCTAGAATTTACATTAAAATTGATTTGAAAGATTTTTAACATAAAAATATATTTCTATTTATAGTCATTTAAAATTTTTCATAAGAAATTAACGTTAGAATATGGTTATTACATATATCGAGGATTGTGATTTTTGTCTCTGATAGACTATTAATTTTTATTGTTTATATTAATATACATAATGCTGTTGAATCATTCATACATTGCCAGGATAAAGCACACTTAGCCATGGCATTTTATTCTCTAACTGCACAGTCAAACCTGTTGTATTCATGTTTTCTTTATTAATTGAAGAGGCGTCTGTAGTTAGTGGTTTTAACTTTCATATGTTGTCTTTGGAATATTTTGGTATCAGAATTATGCTAAGAAATAAAATTTTTTATGAAAAGTTATAAAGCTTCCAGTCTTGTGTTCAAGAATATTTTTACAGAGTGAAGAACTATCTAAATACAGTGGCTTTCAGTGGGGGATATTCTTAGACAACTTTCAAACTTAGTATTCTGTTGGGTTTTCTGTCTCTTGGTTGATTTTATAATTAATATTCCCTAAGAAACGCCATTCATTTTATCAATAACCTTTGGTTTATTAACATGGAATTGTATATGAAATAATTTAACTACTTTTATTTCTTTTATGCCTATGGCTACATCATTTTTAGTTTTCACTCAGTAGTTAATTAGGGAGAGTTACCAATTTTATGTTGTCAAAGTTTATAGCATTTATGTTATGTTGTGACTTACAGTGAAATCTTTTTCATTCTGTCTAAGTTGGTTGTAAGAATTGGAAACTAATGAATAGAATTTATAATAATTTTAGGTATGTAACTGTTATTCACTGTAAAACCCAATTGTGTGACTGGACCCAGGGAGAAGGCACCGATCCTGTGCCTTGAGCAGGAGAGTCATCCAGATGTTAGCATTGAAGAGTCCCTGGACTTTCTTCCTAACTTTCTTTGCTGCTTCTGGGCATAACTCAGCTGCCACCGTTTCTTATTGCTCACGTCACTCTTTCTTGGATTCTTTTATTTTGTCAATGAAATGGACAAATTCCTAAAAAGACAAAAACTACCAAATTGACTCAGTGGTTTGCTAGAGTCTTTTCATGGTGGGGGGATATGTATACATATATATATATTTTTTTAATTTATTTTAAAATTTTATTATTTATTTTTGGCTACGTTGGGTCTTCATTGCTGCGTGCAGGCTTTCTCTAGTTGCGGTAAGTGGGGGCTACTCTTTGTTGCGGTGCGCGGGCTTCTCATTGTAGTGGCTTCTCGTTGTGGAGCACGGGCTCTAGGCGCGCGGGCTTCAGTAGTTGTGGCATGTGGACTCAGTAGTTGTGGCGCGCAGGCTCTAGAGCACAGGCTCAGTAGTTGTGGCGCACAGGCTTAGTTGTTCTGCGGCATGTGGGATCTTCCTGGACCAGGACTTGAACCCGTGTCTCCTGCATTGGCAGGCGGTTTCTTAACCACTGTGCCACCAGGGAAGCCCCGTGTATGTTTTATATATACAACTGTATGTGTATATAACATTTTCCCCCCATGAAGGGATCAAGGGTGGTAATCTTTCCAAGTTATTGCATGTCTAAAAATGTCTTATTGTGCCCTCATTTTAGTGGTGTTTGTTTGACTGAGTATGGATTTCTAGTGTCGAAATGTCTCCCTCTTTTTTTTTTTAAAAGTCAAGTCTTTTTTTTTTTAATTAATTTATTTTTGGCTGCGTTGGGTCTTTGTTGCTGTGCGTGGGCTTTCTCTAGTTGCAGCGAGCGGGGGCTACTCTTCGTTGCAGTGTGCGGGCTTCTCATTGCGGTGGCTTCTCTTGTTGCAGAGCACGGGCTCTAGGCGCAAGAGCTTTGGTAGTCGTGGCACGCGGGCTCAGTAGTTGTGGCTTGCGGGCTGTAGAGCGCAGGCTCAGTAGTTGTGGTGCACAGGCTTAGTTGCTCTGTGGCATGTGGGACCTTCCTGGACCAGAACCTGTGCCCCCTGCACTGGCAGACAGATTCTCAACCACTGTGCCACCAGGGAAGCCCCGAAATGTCTCCCTCTTGAAAAAGATATTCCTTCATGATCATGGTGAGGTGCTGGGTAGAAGGTGGCTGTAATTTTTTCTCTTTCTGAGGATACTAATTAGAATTTTTACAAGTGTTCTCCCTGATTTATGTTTCCTGTGGGGTCAGTTCTTTGTTCACCTTGGAACTTTTCCTCGTAATGATTTTCCTTCAAATACTGGTAATTCTTGGTGGTTCTTTTTGTCGTGGATTATTTAGAAAACTTCCCTAAAAATAATATAGAATTACTAGTTGTTCCTACTGAGTGGTGATGTTTTTGAGCACTGCTAAATCCTTAGTCCATCAGATTTTATTATTTATTTATTTATATTTTTAAAATTGAGGTATAGTTGTTTTACAATATTGTGTTAGTTTCTACTGTACAGCGAAGTGGAGTTCCCTGTGCTATACAGCAGGTTCTTATTATCTATTTTATACATATTAGTGTATATATGTCAATCCCGATCTCCCAATTCATCCTACCCCTCACCCCCCACCCCCTCCATCAGATTTTATAGTTTTTCCTCTCTGGTAGCATTTTCATAACGATTGGTTTGTAATATAAACAAAACTTCATTTTGTAAGAAGAAAAAAAACTTAAAAAATTCACACCATTCTTAATATCTATTTCACAGCACCACCCACATCCCTCTTCTTATGGCTTATTTCTTCCCTACTACAGTAATTATTGTGGATTGTATTGCAAGTTTAACGATGCTAAAAATACTACATTTATTATCTGTGAAAAATATTCTCCAGTAAAATGAACTTTAAATGTTTTTTAAAATAAAGTTTGGTGTGGAGAAATTTAACTGTTGTTTTCCACTTTTCCCATGGTATTCTCCTTTCTTCAAAGTGAAAGAGAGTCCTTAGGTAAACATTTAGCAGTTAGAGCATCACCTAGACCTTCTGAAAGTTGAGTCCAGGGTACGTGCTGCTGCACCGGCATTAACCAGGTCAGGGTCTATAGAGATCTGTTACGCTGAATACTGAAGCCGTTAGTCATGGCAGCTTTGCAGAGTTTGTACGAAATGTTTACCAGCTCATAAAACTTTTATGACCCAGAAGGAATGCCAGCAATAAAACAAATGAACTCATAACAGATAAACTGGGTGTGTAGCTGATTTTCGTGCCCAGATATGCTTCCAGTGAGGAAAACTGTTGTGTGGTTTGTGACAAGACTTTGTGGAGATTTGGATTCTTTCTGTTTGGCTTTCAATTGATTTGAGTATTTGTAAAAGGAAACTCATTTGTCAAAAACTTCTAGCCTAATATCCCTTGTCATGCCTTCACTGTCCATTTAGATATGAAATAGTCGAGGACCCCATGTTTGAAAATGTCATTGTTCCTTTTTTGGAATGGCTTGAATTTTTCATATGTTGATATTCTTTGTTTTCGTAATTAGTGTTAATAAAAGTGATAGCAATTGGTATTATCTCCTAAGTCCATTAAAAAAATTTATTATAGGAATCTCAATGAGAGAGTAGAATATTGAACCCCTCCGTTTTTCTGCGGAGCCCACGTGTCCGATTCAGCCCGCCTGCCCGCCCCCGGCATTTTATGACAATTTGAAGAGTTGATTAATGTCTCGCTAGTATCCTTCCCTTTCCCCCACACTTCATATTGGTTTGTTCAGCTTTTTCGTATACATTTCTTAGAACTTTATATTTTAATATTCCCTACCGTTTCCTTGTTATATTAGGGAAATTAGCCGCTTTTCTATATTCTGTTTGATAGTTTTTCTTAGTTTGTCTTTTGTCAGAACTCGCTGGTGTTTCTTTCTGAGTTTATTACTGCAAGTTGAAGTGGAGGGTGCCGGGGTCTGAGGTCTCCAGTGCTGTGCCCCCTTCCTGTGTTGGATTCCCCCCACTTCCTGTGCCGGATACCCCTCTTCCTGTGCCGGGTGCCCCCTCTTCCTGTGCCAGGTGCCCCCCTTC
>NW_021703778.1:172014407-172024192 GCF_005190385.1 Monodon monoceros | reverse complement strand
GCCGGGTGCCCCCCTTCCTGTGCTGGATTCCCCCCACTTCCTGTGCCAGGTACCCCCCCTTCCTGGGCCAGGTGCCCCCTTACTGTGCCGGGTGCCCTCCTTCCTGTGCCGGGTACCCTCCTTCCTGTGCCGGGTACCCCTCTTCCTGTGCCGGGTGCCCCCCTTCCTGTGCCGGGTGCCCCCTCTTCCTGTGCGGTATGGCGGGTAGGCTAGGCTCTGTCACCAGCGCCTTTAGACAGCCAGTGAGCACTGCCTGGCGTGGAGCTGGAGAAAATGCTGGGTGGCCAGAGTTCAGCGCAGCTTCCTCTGTCTGGAGAAATGAGAGGCCTCGCTGAGGCGAGCCGGTCGTGTTTGATCTGGTCGCGGAGGGGGTGGAGGTTTGCTGGGTGGAGGGGAGGCCAGAGCAGAGTGGCCTGGAGGCCCGGCGGGAGGAGCGGGGCGTGGCTGGACGGTGCTGAGGAGTTCCGTGGAGGGTGCAGGCTGGGAGTGGGGAGCCCGAGGCTGGGAAAGTGGGTCAGAGCCCGATGAAGGGGCGAGGAGCATCCTCAGAGGGTAGAAGCCACCCCGGGAGTGGGAGGAGGTGCAGACAGCTGTGTAGCCGTGTGACAGGCGGGCCACCCCCCGCCGGCCTTTCCTGAGTGACCGTTGTGGTTATGGAAGAGGCGGTGACGCTGCACACCGTGGCACACAGCTCCAGCCACCCCTTCGCCGGTCCTGTCTCCTAAAGACACGTTCTGGTAGCTGCTCCGGTGCCCACGCGGGCCCCTCTGCGCGGGCCGCACCCGGGGGCACCCGGGATTCCGGAGGGCTGCGCGGGCAGGCCAGGCCCGGCTGGAGATGATGGTGGGCGGGGCTCTGGGGTAGCCTGCTGTGCCCCCTGCCGGCCCTGCCATTCAGCGTCCTCTAGGTGTGAGAAGGCTGGTCCCGTAGGGGAGTCACAGTGATTCTCAGCGTTTCCTCTTAAACTGGGGTTCGCACGGTCAGGGTCAGGGTGGGACGAGCCCTCGAGGCTGGTTGGGAGGTTGTGAGTATCATGTGCACTGGAGGATGTGACGGCTCCCAGTGGGGACAGGCACGGCATCCCCTGACCGAGCAGGGGGGCGAGGGAAGTGAGAGGTGCGGGATTGCCTCTCGGGTCCTTCGTGTCAGAAACGGCCACGCTGCCCAGGATGTGGGGAAAGGGTCCTCACTGACTTCAAGGCCAGAAGCTCATTTAGGTGCTTGTTCAGCTTGGATGACCAGCAGGGAACTCCAAGAGACACGCTGGGCTCCTAGCATCTATTTTAGATATTTTTTTTAAATATAAGGCAGGTCTTAAATATAACATAACAGTTGTTTGTTGGAGACACTTTGGAATTGACATTGGTGAGGACTCACTTTTTAAAATATGATCTTAAGCTTTTGGTTTTTTAATTGGGCTTCAGAAAAAGTAGTTCATGCCTGGCTGTGTCTGACAGTGAAGCCGTACCCTCCAGTGCATCCAGCTCTTACTTTTTCTTTAATCCAGCTCTGAAAAGCCAACCTGCCGACAGGCCAAACAAAGGCTGTGCCCTTGAAATGTTAGGAGAGCCAAGCAGCTTCCTGCTGAGAGCACTCCGGGGAAGAGCTAAGGAGGGGTGTGTGTGCAGATTCAGTTCACTCAGAATCACCAGACATTCTGGAAAAGTGTGATTTTTTTTAAATCAAATAACACTTGTAATATAAATCTTTAATTTTAATGAAGGATTGTTTAAGGAGAAAGCCATTTTTTGATTGATTCTTATAGTGTGCAAAGGTAGACTTCACAAAGCTAGATGTCCTTTTTTGAAATGTTAACATTTGCCAACCTTTCAGTAAAATTGTATTGATTTACGGGAAGCTTTTGTCATTTGTTTGTTTTCAGCTTGTCTCATCTCTGGCTGTCTAGTGAGAAGAGGACCACCTTACCAATGGCTAGATGAAACCAGAGCGATGCTTTAAAAAGTCTTATATACAAACAGCTTCCTTCGTACTTTTTAACTTATTTTGCGAACGGTGAGCTGAAGATAGAAGATACAGGAGGACATTTAACCTTCTCTAGTGTCTGGATTATTTTCCTTTGTGTTTCATTTCCTTTATGCTGACATTTTATTAGTGAAAAAATACAAAGCAGAGGGCTTGCTCGCTTATTTTTTAAAAAGTACCTCAGAAATGCATGGGTTCAGTTGGATGATGTGACGTACCACTTAATGTGGATAGCGTGGCATCCAGCCTTGGACATATCCAATTGTTGATGTTCAAATAAACAGCATATAAAATGAGTGAAGCCATTTTTGTCACATCTAAAGTACTTCTCCAGCAACTTTATAAGCTTCTTTAACAAAAAACAAAACCATGCAACTTGGTTCTTCTATACACTCAGGAGCGTTTTGAAAAGGCTTGGTTTCTACCTTAGCCTTGCAGGGCGAGGGCTTTGAAACTGCTCGAGCACTCAGAAGCGCAGGCCCATCTGGGGCTGAGGTGGGTGACAGCTGCTCAGAGGTCAAAACCGCCCTCCTGTCAGGGCCGAGAGGCAGGCACAGAGGCCGGCTGCTCCTTATTTCCCCCCTTTTGGAAGGGAAGTGAGTGCATCGCTCTGAGGGCAGCTTGCTTGGTTCTTTTCTCTGGTTCAGAAGCAGTTGCCTTGAAAGTAGGTTAAATATTGGAGTTGCTCTGTGGCTTGCTGTTGCCGTTTTGAATATTCTTACTCTCCTTCATGTCTGGCCACTGGGGCTGCAGTCTAGCATTTCTTGGTAGCCTCAGATGTCTGACATAGGAGTAGGTTCTAGAAGATTCATGTAATTTTGGTAGAAGCACATCCTTCCAGAGACATTTATTCCTTGGGCAAAAATACAGAGCTAGTCACTGAATATGGTAACGCTTGAGTGACTTTTGAATAGGAGAAGATCACCGACGAAAAGGGTTACTTTTAAACCCCCCCCCCCTTTTTTTTTTTTTTGCGGGACGCGGGCCTCACTGTTGTCGCCTCTCCCGTTGCGTAGCACAGGCTCCGGACGCGCAGGCTCAGCGGCCATGGCTCACGGGCCCAGCCGCTCCATGGGATGTGGGATCTTCCCGGACCGGGGCACAAACCCATGTCCCCTGCATTGGCAGGCGGACTCTCAACCACTGCGCCACCAGGGAAGCCCCCCCCACCCGACTTTTTCTAAACACCTTGTATATCAACCATCCAGTTCAGAGACATTGTCATATCGGACTTGGGTCATTTCTGTATTTGGCTCTGGGCAGTCATTATGAACACTGATGAAAATGGTTTATGTACAGAAGGTTTAGGAGCTTGAATAAGACTCTACTGGTCTCTGGATGTGTGCTAGAATTTTTTTTTGAGCCCTGACATGAGTTCGTTTTTCTCTTGTTTTCAGTTGAATGAGTTTAAAAATAAATAACAATCCCATTAACCAAGAATTCCACGCACTTGGGTTCAGAAAGAAGAGTCCGCTCCATATGTACGGGTCATGAGCATGGAATATAATGAAGGTCATAAGATGATGCTGAAAAATGCTTCTTGGAAGCAATAGATTTTGTTTTATTCAAACCAGGTCAGTGTTGGAGTGCTCTCGGAGGGCGGGCCTGTGAGGTCAGCCTCCTCAGGGCCGGGCAGGGAGCGGCCCTTCGCAAAGCTGTGGCTGCGAGGAGCAGCCCGGGGCCGGGGCCGGGCTCGAGGCAGCAAGGGAGGCAAGGCCTGTGTCCCCGGAGAGGGCCAGGTGCTTGCTGGCACCTGCCTGAGCACAGGCTGATCCTGGGAAAAGGAATCGAGGTGGGGGGAGCACAGTGAGTCTTCTGTGATGAGCATGTGATCACACACGATTATAATGGCTCCACGCCTGGATACAGGGAGCTCGTGGTTTACGTCCAGGTCTCATCTAATCTTCCCCATAACCCTCAGTGCTGGGATTATCCTTAATTTACCAGTGAGGAAACCAGGGCTCAGATCAGGGATCTTGCAACACCAATGGGGCAGCTAGGTCTAACTCAAGTGCCCGCTCTCAGCCACTGTGTCTGCTTCATTTCAGTAACTTCTTTAAATATCCCTAATACCTTTTGAGTAAATGAATGAGTGAGTCATGAACCCAAGCAGGCTGTTGTGACCCCCTTGTTCCCCCGTGTAGAACTCCTTCCCCACTAGTAAGCACTGCTGCGACCCCATCACAGATTAGTTAATGCCTGTTTTTTTAAGTTTGTTATTTTTTTAAGTGTATACAGTTCAGTGATTTTTAGTATATTCAGAGTTGTACAACCATCACCACTGTCTAATTCTAGAGCATTTTCATCACCCCTAAAAGAAACCCTATCCCCGTTACTAGCCACTCCCCATTCCCCCCTGCCCCCAGCTCCTGGCAGCCACTAACCTACTTTCTGTCTATGGGTTTGCCCATTCTGGGCATTTCATGTAAATGGAATCGTAAAATATGTGGTCTTTGTGACTGGCTTCTTTTACTTAGCATAATGTTTGTAAGATTCACCAGTGCCTTTTTATGGCTTAATAATACTCCATTGTATGGATAGACCACATTTTGTTTATCCATTTATCCAATTAAAGACATAGAAAAACAGTTTTTTCCTTGTGATGAGATAAAGAGGTCCATACTTGCAGTTACGAAATAAACGAGTCACAGCTTTGAAATGTGCAGTATGGGGAATATAGTCAGTAATTATGTATCCTAAGAGTTTTTATCACAAGGAAAAATACATATTTTTTAATTTCTTTAATGTTGTGTCTGTATGAGGTGATGGAGGCTCGCTAACCCTATTGTGGTGGTCATGTCGCGGTATGTTTAAGTCAGGGCACTATGCTGTGCAGCTCACACCTACACGGTGCTGTGTGTCAGTTACAGCTCAGTAACCAGGAGAGATTCAGAAAAGGCTTTCCTCTCGGAGCAGCTTTCACTTACACCATGCAGCAGTGTGCATTATCTGGGTCACGTGGTGCAGCACCTCCCTGGCACTCATTTGTCTCCCAACGGGAAGCAAGCATTTTTAGTTTTGATGAAGTCTAACTAATTAAAACATTTTTTCTTGCTTATGCTTTTGGTTTCATATTTAAGAATGCATTGCCTAATCCAAGGTCATGAAGATTTATACCTATGTTTTCTTCTAAGAGGTTTATAGTTTTAGCTCTCACTTTTTGGTCTTTGATGCATTTTGAGTTAATTTTCATCTGTGGTCTGAGGTTGGAGTCCAGTTATTCTTTTGCTTGTGCTTGTCGCATTTGTCCCAGCACTGTTGGTTGAAGAGACTGTTCTTTCCCCTTTGAGTTTTCTTGGAGTTGTGTCTGGTTTTGAGTTCCATACAATGAAATCGAGAATATTTTGTGTCTGATTTCTTGAGCTTCCTGCTCTGTCCTTGAGGTGCGTCAGTGTTGTGTGTAGCACTGGGTCATTCTTTTTTTCTTGGTGAGTAGAATTTCATTGCAGGAATACCACAGATTTTTCTCCATTCCCCTGTTAGCGAACATCTGGGTTGCTATCGGTTTTTGAGGGTTATTAGTAAAGCTGATATGAACATTCTTCTGTCTTTTTGGTGGGTGTAACTGGGTTGTAGGGTATGTTAGCTTAAGAGATACAGACACAAATGGGGGCATGGAAGGGCGATAAATCAAATATTCTGTTTAGAGGATGGTGAAAGAATTGTTTGCTTGGATTACCAGTTTTCAAAGAATTTGAGTGATACAGTTCACCTTTAACTAAAATGATACTGGCTGCCATTGACCGTTAGTTCCTCAGAAGGTATAATCATGAGATTAAAAGCAGCTGTTATTTTCCTGTGCAGAAAGAAAACCAGGCTTTTCTGAATTCGCAGCAGCGGCACGCAAAATTATATTGCCGACTTGATAATGATTAAGAACAAGAAGAAGAATAAGTGGAGTTAATTTTTTCCCTTGTTTTTTAAAATTGAAAATTTTAAATTTTATAAGAAATGTGAAGTCACATATGTGGAAATAAAGATAAATAACAAGGGAATAAAAATACCAAGCATTTATATGAACTTGGGCTTTGTGTATTCTCAGTTTGCTTATTTATCAAAAGCAGATAATATCTATCCTGTAGGTTTTAGAAACTATTATATGACATTCCTGACACATATGTAGATGTTCAGAAAGTGGTGATAATTTTATCAAATATTTGGGGTGGAAAAGAGAGTAAAAGACAAATTTAAAGTATTAAGTCAAGATCCTAACTCCATAGGTTTCCTAAATGGAACCATGGCACAAGTTTGATTTAATCATAACAATGTTGGTGAATATTTTCGCTTGCTAAAAATTCCTCCAAATTACTGACTACTGAAAATAAGTTGCCTTCCTTTGAATGTACTAATTTGCTGATGATTTGCAAACTTCTTACTTTCTTATTTTACTCTCCCCACTCCCTACTTAGTTGCCATTTCCTTCCTAGATACAGTTTTTATTAGTGTCCTTTGTTAAAGGCCTCGGGACGGTGTCTTCTAGAAATGTGCCAGCAAGCTCAGACTTGCGAGTCAGGGGCCAGGAAGAGTAAATGAGGACTCACTCTGTTACAGGATTCCAGGGGCGAAGCTTTGAGCTCCTTTTTGCCCCTCAGCCTCAATCCAACAGGCCTTGTAAATCTGAGGCATTCTTGGAGGAAGAGTTGTAGACATCCCCTTCCTTGCCGCTGCTCACGCCCTCCTTCTTGCCCCCGTGGGTCACAGCCCAGTTGTAAGTGTGTGCGAGGGGGTCCCCGGGTCTGGCTTTGTGCTGGAAAGGGGTGAGGAACTCAGGGATTTCTCTTCCTGCTCTGCACCGCAGCTAAGCTCATTTCCCGATCCCTCTTCCTGGTGACGGCCTAGTCCTCCAAGGGCGTCCCCGTCTCAGCGCTGGGTGTGTGCAGGGTCCTGCCCAGCTCACTTGCAGGGCGTCATCTGTAACCACAGAATGCACTGTGTACTGCTTTTTGTCTTTAAAGTAACTCAGAATGCTGAGGGTGAAACTGGTCATTTACAAAGTTTCCTAGATATCTATTTAGTTAACAAGTAAGATTTGGAATCATAAAACCATCTCTAGATGGCCGTGTTACTGTATTGCTGAACTAGCAAAAAGCCATACTCTGTTATCATAAATGGTTTTAAATACTTCAGTTTGGCATGTTGTGAAATCTGTGTATTATCAAAATATATATGTGTATAATCCCAGTAGTTGATTTGATAAGGCAGTCTGTATGTTTATCAATATATTTATTTATCAGAGTTTTTACTCAAAATTCAGTAGAGAAAAATCTGGAAAAACTGAAGGAAAACCATTGAGTAAAATCACTAATTCCACCCCCCCCCATGGTAATAAAGTGCTAGTGAGGGTACATGGGGAGGGAGCCTGATGCAGGTGAGCAGGCCCATCAGGGGAGTGACTCCGCCAAGCGAAGTGGCCTAGCCATAAAAGTATCGCGTGCCATTACGTTCATTTTAATTTTGTTTATTTCATTTAATTTTTTGGCCTCCACACGTGGGATCTTAGTTCTCCGACCAGGGATCGAACCCGCACCTGCTGCATTGGAAGCTTGGAGTCTTAACCACTGGACTGCCAGGGAAGTCCGATGTTCATTTTAAAGAATATCTGTATTCTGTGGATTGCTTATTGAATCTTGAGACATTTATCTTTGTAACCCTAGAGTCATGGTTTATTGTTAGCATCTAATCCAGTGAAAGTGACCTTCTTGTTTACAACCTCTGAGATGTCTGTAATACTCATCCCCTCCCCCTCCCCCTCCCTGTGCTGTTGGGCTAGTTGATCAGTGTGATGTGAGCACAGGTTTGGAATAGATCGACTTCCCCTCCATTCCAAAATGAGTGGGGTTGCGGCTTGGGGGATCTCAGTCCCCCCCCCATCCGCCCCAAGGGACTGAACCCTCGCCCTTGGCAGTGGAAGCGTGGAGTCCTAACCACTGGACCACCAGGGAAGTCCAGTTGTTTTTTAACAAAACATTTGGTGAAAATGAATTCAAACATCTAATCCATGCTTTTTATTATTATTTTTTAAAGCCGCAAAGCTCTTCAGAGTTGTCTGTTCTCACTGTCTTCACTCCCTCTCTCCCATTCTCAAACTCAGTCTAATCAGACTTTTGTCCCTCACCACTCCCTCAAAACTGCTGCTTTTGTCAAGGCCACCTGTGGTCTCCACATGGCAGAAACTGCTTAATTCTCAGCATCAGGACGGAAGTCCTGGCTTCCTGCGCACCGTGCTGGCTGTTCCCCCAGGCTCCCAGCTACTTCCTTCTCTGCTCCCCATCCTCTTACTGAAGCTCCCTGGGCTCAGTCCTCAGTCCCCTCCTCTACTCCGCTAACTCCCTGGGGGACCTCTTCCAGGCTCCTGACCCTAATGCAGCCGTGTACCGAAACCCCAGTGCACAGCCCCGGCCCGGGCTCCTCTCCAGAATCCAGACTCGTGCACTGGCTGCCGGCTGCCTCCTGGGCATCTGCTGGACACCGGCAGCTCACCCCGCAGTCTGCCCCGTCCTGCTTTCCCCACCTCACTCATTGGCAGCTCCCTCCTCCTAATTGCTTAGGCCAACGCCTTGGATGATTCTCACACTGCACATCCAGTCCAGCAGGAAATCCTGTTGGTTCCACCTTCAAAATATAGTCAGAATCTGACTGTTCAGACCACTGTCACCATATAAATTGTAACTCTCCTCCCTGCCCCACCACACTCCCAGTTTCCCTGCTTTTTTTCCTTTTATCCAAAGGGTTTACTATTTTCTGTATAATCTATTTGTTCCTTATATGTACTGTTTCTTTTCTGTCTTATTCCACTAAAATGTAAGCTTGATGAAGTTAGGGATTTTTGTTTGTTCACAGATTTATTCCTACTGCCTAGAATAGTTCCTTGCAAACAGTGGGCACGTAATAAGTATCTGTTTAATTGACTCTGATAATTTTGAAACATGTATATAAAGCCCTTTGGGTCCTTATTGATTAGGTGATAGTCATTGTATCATTGACAACAGCGTTTATATACAGGATTGCAGTTTACAAAATGCTTTCACATATTCGTTTATTCAGCTAACACAAATGCCAGTCATTGTATCAGACCCCTGTACAAAATCCGTGGGTTCCTTGCTCTGGCCCCCAAAAGAGATGAAGATGCTATGTCTTTGTTCACGTTGGCTTGTCCCACTTTCACGGCCAGATCTTTCTCCACATCCCTACACGTAATTTACACTGCAGCCGAGCCCTACTGGGTGTTCTTTCGGATGCTCTGTGGCTCCCTTCTTCATGCCTCTGTTTGCTCAGGCTGCTCTTTCTAAATCTCTGCTGATGGATGTGTGCATGCACCTGTCTTCCTCCCTCCCCCCCCCCCTTTTCCTGTCTAATACAGTAGCAGGACTTCAGGGTTGCTTTTTTTTTTTTTTTTTTTTACATCTTTATTGGAGTATTATTGCTTTACAATGGTGTGTTAGTTTTCTGCTTTATAACAAAGTGAATCAGTTATTCATATACATGTGTTCCCATATGTCTTCCCTCTTGCATCTCCCTCCCTCCCACCCCTCTAGGTGGTCACAAAGCACCGAGCTGATCTCCCTGTGCTATGCGGCTGCTTCCCACTAGCTATCTATTTTACGTTTGGTAGTGTATATATGTCCATGCCACTCTCTCACTTTGTCACAGCTTACCCTTCCCCTTCCCCCTCCCCATATCCTCAAGTCCATTCTCTAGTAGGTCTGTGTCTTTATTCCAGTCTTACCCTTAGGTTCTTCATGACATTTTTTTCCCTTAGATTCCATATATATGTGTTAGCATATGGTATTTGTTTTTCTCTT
>NW_021703778.1:172000149-172014007 GCF_005190385.1 Monodon monoceros | reverse complement strand
ATTATGGTTTTCTCAGGGTATATGCCCAGTAGTGGGATTGCTGGGTCGTATGGTGTTCTTTCGGATGTACAAATAGTTCTATTTGTAGTTTTTTAAGGAACCTCCATACTGTTCTCCATAGTGGCTGTACCAATTCACATTCCCACCAGCAGTGCAGGAGTGTTCCCTTTTCTCCACACCCTCTCCAGCATTTATTGTTTGTAGATTTTTTGATGATGGCCATTCTGACTGGTGTGAGGTGATACCTTATTGTAGTTTTGATTTGCATTTCTCTAATGATTATTGATGTTGAGCATCCTTTCATGTGTTTGTTGGCAATCTGTATATCTTCTTTGGAGAAATGTCTACTTAGTCCTTCTGCCCATTTTTGGATTTGGGTTGTTTGTTTTTTTGTTATTGAGCTGCATGAGCTGCTTATAAATTTGGGAGATTAATCCTTTGTCAGTTGCTTCATTTGCAAATATTTTCTCCCATTCTGAGGGTTGTCTTTTGGTCTTGTTTATGGTTTCCTTTGCTGTGCAAAAGCTTTGAAGTTTCATTAGGTCCCATTTGTTTATTTTTGTTTTTATTTCCATTTCTCTAGAAGGTGGGTCTGTGTCCTACAGAGCTTTTACTTGTTTTCCCCTCTACCTCTATCCTCACATCTCCCTTCAAAAAAAAGCAAAAAAGATTGTAAGTTCCCTCCCTCATACCCTCACAGCTGGTTTCTTTTCTCTCTCTTCTAACAACTTTATTGGGATAAAATTCACAGACCATAAAATTCACCCATACAGCTTTTTTCTTAAAATTCTTTATGTCTCTTACCTTGCTCGTCCATGTGCTGTTGTTCAGTGTGTTTCTGTCCCTGTCCTCTGCCAAGCCAAGGGAACTCTGAACGGCAGGGAGTCGGCCTTGGTAGGGGTGCCCAGTCGGCCTTTCCTCAGTAAGTGAGGTTTGAATTGAACTTGGACTGGAGGCCTGCATTCCTCAGGTCTTGCAGGGCATGTTAGAGATGGAGAAAAAGGCAGGGCCCTCCCGCAGGACAAACCAGAGGGTCACTGTGAGATGAGACTGCTTACAGCAAGGGGATCATGCCAGCCAGCAAGCAGGTGCTGCGCCCACCAGTGGGCCAGACGGACGTGGCGAGGCCCAACCAGCCTCACCTTCTGCCTGCCCGTGGAGCTGGGCCTTTTCGGATTCACCCTTGTGGTGAATGATTCCAGATGTTAAAGTGAAATTTCTTCAGAACTGTTGCATTTGAAGACCAGTGTAGTAAAGAGGGTGTGGGAGACTTACGGTTTGAAGAAAAACTGCAGAGATGGCTGAAAGGCCCTAGAAAATTGAACAGTGTTGAAAGGGACAAGAAGCTGTGATTGTTCCAGTCGAGAAGAAGAAGCAATTTACCAGATCTTTTCACTCCATGATTGGGTTCTTTTCTGTTGGTAGAAAATTGAGTGAAAGAAACAGACAAGCTGCCATATTAAATTATGAAAAAAAAAATTTTTTATTTATTTTTTATTGAAGTATAGTTGAATTACAGTGTTGTGTTAATTACTGCTGTACAGCAAAGTGACTCATTTATATATATATATATATATATATATACACATTCTTTTTCATATTCTTTTCCATTATGGTTTATCACAGGATATTGAATATAGTTCCCTGTGCTGTACAGTAGGACCTTGCTGTTTATCCATCCATTCTGTACGTACCAGTTTGCATCTGCTAATCCCAACTCCCGGTCCATCCCTCTCCCTCCCCCCTCCCCTTTGGTAACTGCCAGTCTATTGTCTATGTCCCTGCTTCTGTTAAATGACGAACATTTTTTGGGTTAAATTCTGGAATGGGGTACATTAGAGGGTAACAAAAACCTAAAACGTTTCCCCCCTTATATCTGTCTTGCTAGTGTAATCCCAAAGCAGCACGGTAGCTTAGATGACCTCTTACGGGAAGATGACTAGAACTGGCCCTTCTGACGAGCCCTTAGCACTTTCTAAGCTGCTCGCCGAAAGGTGAGACAGCATTCCCCACCAGTCCCAGAAACCTGACCCAGTGCCCTGAGAAGACACAGGCCTGAGGCACCACGCCAGCTGTGGGTTCAAGAAGCTCTAAGGTCAGGGTGCAGCTCCAGTTTTCTCACTCGTAGGATGGGGGTAATGCCGCCGAGCTTGCAGGGCGGCTGGCGCTGGGGGGGGGGGTGGCAGAAGTAGCTCATGTCTGGTGCAGACTCAGGGCCTGTTGTTGGTGGCCACTCCAATGCTGGGTTCCGCAGCAGACACACTAGGAAATGCTCTGTATCAGTGAGTTACTGTTCCACATTCACACTTCACGTAGACTTTGCCCTCTACCTGTCATGTTAAAATGAGGTCAAACAAAACAGAAAGAGAACTAAAACTCTTAGATCAAAAATTCTACTTACTACAGAAAAAAATATGAATCTCTTAAAAGGTTTTTGTCCTGGGCTTCCCTGGTGGCGCAGTGGCTGAGAGTCCGCCTGCCGATGCAGGAGACGCAGGCTCGTGCCCCGGTCCAGGAAGATCCCACATGCCGCAGAGCAGCTGGGCCCGTGTGAGCCATGGCTGCTAGGCCTGCGTGTCCGGAGCCTATGCTCCGCAACGGGAGAGGCCACAACAGTGAGAGGCCCGCGTACCGCAAAAAAAAAAAAAAAAAGGTTTTTGTCCCATTTTCTCCAGAAGCAATAGGGTGATACATCTGATGGTGGTCCTTCAGGCGTGTCTTCAGCTCATGTGTTTTGCCAGTCACTGTACTGTAATTAGTGACGAGCCTTTGGGCAAGTTGGGGAAGCAGACGGCAGGCAGCTTAAAGGCCTGGCCCGAGGGGGCCTATCACAGTCTCTGCCTCAGGCAGAAATTTCACTTGAGTTGACCCTTTGTGTTTCACCTTTATAAAGAAGTTCTTAAGCGGGGCATCACTGAAGAAAAGTAGCCATGTGTGTGGAAACGTGAAGGTCATCACAACAGTCAGAACGCTGTTCCACGCCTTCCACGAGTCACAGCTGCTCTCTGGTGCGTGAGGGGGAAGCAGTAGAAATGCTGGTTAAAGTGGAAGGTCAGTGATGGCTTATTCACCAGGGATGGGGCAGGCAGAATGGAAACTGTGGGGTGGTCTGGACCTTGCAGGTAAAATTTCCCTCCCTCCACTAATGTAGCAGGTCCAGGAGCAGCCCTGCTGTGGAAGGCGTGCTCGTGGGTTATGTTACACCCTCCTCAGAAGAGACCCTCCTCCCAGGCTGCACGGGGCCCTTTTTGGGGTGCTTGGTTTACAGGGCTGCTCAGTGGAAGTTACTAAGTGCTACCCAGGTGTCATCTGTGTGTAACCTGCTCAGTAGAGCTTGTTTGTAACAAGTGTACCTTCTTGGTTGGTAATTTAGCTGGATTCTAGGATAATTTGGGGTGGTATAGTTTACTTGTTAAATATGACTTGTAAATAACTGATTAGAAAACAGTGTCATCCAGTAACAGTGACAGTAGCTCCCGTGTAATGAGAACTTACCGTATGCTGGGCACGGTGCTCAAAGCTTTATGGGGACTATCTAGTACTCCGCCGGTGACTTCTTGGAGGAACACTGTTACTCTCAGTCAGCGGGTGAGGAGACAGCCTTGGAGGTGCCAGGGAAATCTGCCAGGCTCGCGCAGTGGCCTGGGGGTGTGTGGGCTTAACACGGGGACCTGGCTTCTGCTGAGTAACGGGACAGTGATCCTGGGGGAGCTTTACCCCTCCCCTGCCAGTTTGCTAACCAGCATTCATGCTGTACTCTTGATTTTTCTTTTTCTTAAACTTAGAATGTACATATGTAGGATGTGTCTGTGCCGCACAGAAGAAACGGCCTGGAGGCCAGCTGTCTCGTTGCTGTGAACATCAGGGCATAATGTTGTCATCTGTTTGTGCTTGTATCGCATGTTTGTGACTTGTATACAGGTATCCCCTGCTCATCAAAAATTAGGTTTCTGCCACTTCGCTTTTATGAAAGACCTACCTGTTTTTGACAACCTAGAGAAATCCTAGAATGATTTCCACTTTTAGGAAAAAAGGCAAAGAGTGAAAATACCGGTCAGTGTTTATTTTGCTGAGTGCCATTATAGAGGCAGCACCCTCAGCAGTGACAGGGGCCCCCGCCAGGCTCCCTTCCCGGGAACCACACTCGGCATCTCCCCAGAGCTGTGCACTGTGTCTGAGAGCATCTCTGCTTTGTCCCTGTGCGTCAGTTAGCAAGATGTGTCTGTCCTAAGGTGACTGCTTTACTCCAGTTTGGCTTAGGAAAGGTTTCCTTGGAGCACTGTACTTTGGGTAGCAGGAAATCTGGATGTGACGGTGTTGGCCCTTTCCTATTGTGCTATTGTACACTGGGTTTTTTTTTCTTTTTTTAACAAAACATAATTTGTATTCACATTAGCAAGGG
This sequence comes from Monodon monoceros, assembly GCF_005190385.1. Classification (NCBI taxonomy): domain Eukaryota; kingdom Metazoa; phylum Chordata; class Mammalia; order Artiodactyla; family Monodontidae; genus Monodon; species Monodon monoceros. Next base: position 172,009,605 of record NW_021703778.1, on the reverse strand, counting down.
AGTTGGCTTTCTTTTATTATTTATTATTATTCTGGCTGCATTGGGTCTTCGTTGCTGCGTTCGGGCTTTCTCTAGTTGTGGTGAGCGAGCTTCTCACTGCAGTGGCTTCTCTTGTTGTGGCTTGCGGGCTCTAGAGCTCAGGCTCAGTAGTTGTGGCACACGGGCTTAGTTGCTCCGCGGCATGTGGGATCTTCCCGGACCAGGGATTGAACCCGTGTCCCCTGCATTGGCAGGTGGATTTGTAACCACTGCGCCACCAGGGAAGCCCCGGGAATTGGCTTTAGAAAAGAGACGTGTGCTGTGAAGGTCACTCACTTTACACAGGTTCTTTGCTTTGACAAAGGAATCCCAAAGGGCAGTGCCACGGCAGCTTGTGGGGGAGACCCGCTGTCTCTGGGTCACTACCTCCTTGATCAGAGGCTTCAAGTGGGACGTGCCACTCTCAGGCAGGAAGGCAGACAGTTCTAAGTGATACCCGGTAGTGAGGCAATAGGATTTTATTTCAGTAATGACAAAGCAAGATGGACCAAATGAAAAGGAATTGAGAAAAGCAATCGATCAACTATGGAGTGGAGGCAAAGATGAAGGAACACGTGACTGACCCCTGGCTCGGTCCCCACGCAGGGTCTAGGAAGGTTAACCGCCTTCACGTGACAGCAGGCTGTTGGAATGAGACTTCTCCTGGTTTACTGTTGACTCAGTACAGCCTCTTCACCCGTTCCCCACCCCAGTTTCTCAGATTTTCACTGACTCAGTCTGAACCTTACTTGTCTTCTGAGTCACAGTATTAAAGGGCTTCCTTTTCTTTCTTTGTTTTTTTTTAACATCTTTGTTGGAGTATAATTGCTTTACAATGGTGTGTTAGTTTCTGCTTTATAACAAAGTGAATCAGCTATACATACACATATAAGGGCTTCCTTTTCAGTCCTCTAAAATCTTAAATCTCATTAAGTTAAAATCAGTGTTCACTTCACAGCATTATAGTTCCTGATTATCAGCTTATGTGGAAGAGTTCGTACTTGGAGAACTTTATTTGGGAGTTAATAGGGCTTCTTGGAAGATTCAGCTTTCTCAAACTGATTCATATTGAGAAAGATTTGTGACGGGCTCCCCATGAAGGATCGTATTCTGTCATTTAACAAAAAATCTTAGTTATTAAAACAAGTAAAACCCATTTAGTGTAATTTAAGCACATTTTTCAGAAACTTTATGGTAGGTGTTATTCTTCCGTAGGTGTATCCGCGATCTGAACTGTGAGAACAGATTTCAAGCCATTTTTGAACTATGAACTCCTTCAAAGCTGGGACTGGTGGAAGTGTTTGCTTTTCCTGCCACGTGCTGGATCAAGACCTGGCCCTTGCCCTGTATTCCCGGGCCCGTGGGGAGTTCATGCCGTGGGTGCTCAGCAGGGGCTGAGTTCATGTCTGTCTGCTTTATTGTCCTGCCTGTGGCCACACTCCCAGGTCCTTGGGGTGCTGTGCCGGCCTCTCCTCCCCTACACGAGACGCCTTGCAGAGCTGCCCGTCTCTGTACCCAGCCAGCGGGGGGTGGGGGGTAGTTGCTACAGGCAGCAGAGGGTCTCCATCATGGGGGGGCGGGGGGACACTTCCCGGGATCGGAGCTGCTGTTCACTCCGGAGGGAGGAGAGGTGCCCCTCGTGTCCTCTGCATGTCATTTGGCCCTTGGGCTCCCATTTCCTCATTAGTAAATGTACTGTTTGGACTGGATAATCTGAAAGACCGTTTCCAGTTCTCCATGTGTGATTGCCAAGGGGCTGAGGCCATGTCAGGAGAGAGGCTGGGTGACGCCCGGGTCCGGGGGGAGGGGGAGGCCACGCAGGGCACAGGCAGAGCGGGGCGGGCTGAGCAGGCTTCCCGCTGCCCTTGGGCTGCTGCCCTGTGACACAGTCCTCTTTCCTGACAGGGCCCCTCCCGGGCACTCCTTCCAGCCTGTCTGATCTTATTTCCTCTCTTGATAAACAAACCAAAGGTGGGGGGGGACAGTCAGTTTCTCATTTCACAACTGTTTTCAGTCACTTTCAGCTGGAGATCCTCCCTCCACCCCCAGTCCTTCCTGGCAAAGCTTTTTCCTGTTTAAAGGGAACACTGGGCTCCCAGTTTTCCCTTGCAGTTGGGACCTCATACTTGCAGGTGGTTGCCCTTGATTGGTTGATTGATTCATTGCCTTTTAGGGCATCAAGAGAAATTTTATAGGGGACAATCTTGGGTTGTAGAAGAATGAAGAGATTAGGAAAATTTTTCTCCTAATTAAAGTTTAGCTATCAAAGGGCTAAAGCTTTATTCAGTCTTCTTTTGGTGGGAAATAACCCAAGTTTTTGAATATATTCTTACCTTAGAAAAAAATAAAAGCCCTCCCAGTGGAGAAAGTAACCTTTCCTGATGACTGGTGGTTGAGGATGGTTGTTGAGTCAGCTGTGCTTATTGCGTTCCCTGTTTGTGTCGGGGCTTGCGGGGCAGCGGTTAACCAGGTGGAGGTAGACCGTGCCTTCCTGGGCCCTCCAGTCCAGCGGGGAAGATGGCAGTGAGCAAATACACGTGCGAGGCTCACTTATCAGAAGGCTAGCAGGCTCCTGACCTAGTCACCTGGTTGGAGCCAGGGACCCCGAGGACAGTAGCAGATGGTGGGGGAGATGGGGGCCGGGGGGGTGCTATTCCACCCAGGGTTGAGGGAGGGCCTGCATAGCTGAAAGACAGGTGTGGTGGGATTGAGGGGAGCACAGGGGCGACGCGGGGCGGGGGGGCAGGCAGGACCCAGACATGCAGCAAGCTCTGTGAGCATTTAGATGCTATCGAAGAGCCATGCAAAACTTGAGGAATCGTCAGCTGGGGAGTGATGGGATTGTGTTGGTTTTGGAGGAGATGGTGCCGTGGGGCTGGAGGGCTGGAGAGGCGGCGAGTGGGTGCAGGAGGCCAGCTGCAGGAGCAGGGGAGTGATGGTGGTCTGCATCGGAGGGACGGGGATGGGGCTGGGGGCTTGGGGAATGGTCTGAGGCTGCAGCTGCAGGTCAGGGTGTGTGTGGTGCAGGACTCCGAGTGGGTGTCAACCCTGGCAGTCGCTGGAGTGCAGAGCCCCGCAGGGCCAGCCAGTCGGCCTGTGCCCGCTTCTCTGAGCCGGAGGGCGGCAGTGCCCGTCTGTCCTCAGCGTAGTGTCCCGGTGCTGGCGCACTTGGGGGCCCAGTCAGTGTTTGCTGACTTGGCAGCTTTTTGTTGAGGGCATGGGAAGGGGAGGTCATTTTACTCTTTCTAAAATTTAGAATAGTGATGTTGTCTTACTTCCGAAACTACCAGTTCATTATCACCATGAAAAGCAAACGTTATTTTAAGCATTACAGCTGATCTGTTTTCTTCAAGCTACCCATAATGTCTGTCTTCTAATCTTAATATAAATGATGTTTAAAATGAATCCCTAATGGTGTTTTGGTTGCTGTGGTTTTGCTTTGCATCCTGAATGTTTTAAGAGTGCATGACAAGCTGTGTTGCACCCCAGTGGATATAATTCATAAAATTTTGCCGATAACATTTTGTATTCTGAGGAGCATTGCAAGCTCTAGGCTTAGTGGAGGAGCATTTATGCTTTTCAAGTGCTACTGCCCTGCTTCCTCCCAGTAAGCTCTAGCTCCAATTTCCTAGCCACAGAGACTGGTTCTCCCCTCCCACCCACCCCCAGGTCAGCTGGCTGTTCTGAAGGGATACTTTTTTGAAAACGTGAAACAGCAGTAGAATCTTGTGAGAAAAATCAGTTTGGTCTGTTCCCCGTCTCAGGCTCTGCAGCAGTAACTGTGAAGTGTCTCCTTCCCCACCCCACCCGATCATCCCTGGGTCTTACCACGTGAGTAAGTGGCACCCACTCATCACGTTGCCCAGGCTGGAAACCCAGCAGTCATCCTGGAGTCTCCTCTTGCTTCACCCACGTCGCAGGCGACTGCGCCTCCAGAGGGAAACCAGACGCGGCCTCCTCGGGGCTCCAGGCCCGACACCCCGAGCCCCGCTTACCTCTTGTGGGAAGCGGCGTCCCCCAGCTGTCCTTCCATGCTTGCCCTCATGGCCTGCTTTCCAAATAGCGACAGATGATCTTTAAAAAGAGGTTAAAAACTTGTTTGGAAACAGGTTCAAACGTACAGAAAAGTTGCAAGTAACAGTATAAAGAAGTGCCTCGAGGAGTTGAGAGTAAGTTGCCTGCATGGTCCCCCTCCCTGCTGAAAGTTTGGCGTGTATTTCCTGCAGCCCCGGCTGGTCTCTAGCCCCAAGTCAGGAATATGACATTGACACAGAGCTAGCAAGGGATCACCCCAGCCCCAGTCTGCTGTTCTCTCGTAGCAGAGGAGCCTGAGAACCAACGCTCACTTGACTTCCGTGCTGTCTTCCTCTCTCCCTTCTGTGGGGACTCTGGCCTCTCCTGACTTTCATGACTGAAACCGTTGCGGGCCAGTCGTTTTGTAGAATATCTCTTCAATTTAGGTTTTCCTCCCGTTTCCTCATGATTAAATTCAGCTTTTATAACTTTGCCAGGAAAATCACAGAGGTGACACTGTGTTTTTCTCATTGCGTCCTTTGGGGTGGCACACAGTCTCACCCTGATCACATCACTCTGATCGCTTGGTTTAGGTAACGTCTGCCAGACTGCACTGCGAAGGCACTGTTTCCTCTGTTTGATCAACAAGTATTTCGTTTGGATGTACTTTGAAGCTATGTAAATATCCCATTTCTCATCAGATTTTTTTTTTTTTTTTTTTTTTTTTTTTTTGCGGTACGCGGGCCTCTTAACTGTTGTGGCCTCTCCCGTTGCGGAGTACAGGCTCCGGGCGCGCAGGCTCAGCGGCCATGGCTCACGGGCGCAGCCTCTCTGCGGCATGTGGGATCTTCCCGGACCGGGGCACGAACCCGTGTCCCCTGCATCGGCAGGCAGACTCTCAACCCCTGCGCCACCAGGGAAGCCCTCTCATCACATATTTTAACATTGATTTATTTAATATCAGTGTGTACTCCTGATTTTGTTTTATTTAGTGGGCTGGATAATCTGTGACTATCCGTATTTATTTTGATTCACTCCCATTCTTTTTATTTTATTTATTTTTTTGTGGTATGCGGGCCTCTCACTGTTGTGGCCTCTCCTGTTGAGGAGCACAGGCTCTGGTCGCGCAGGCTCGTGGCCATGGCTCACGGGCCCAGCCGCTCCGCGGCACGTGGGATCTTTCCAGACCGGGGCATGAACCCGTGTCCCCTGCATCAGCAGGCAGACTCTCAGCCACTGCACCTCCAGGGAAGCCCTCACTCCCATTCTTTGAGCGCTTTCTTATTTTCGGGCACAAGAAGACGTTCCAGGCTGACCTGCGCTTTCCTGACCCACGTCTGGACTTGATGGAGGTGTCCTGGTCTCTTAGCTGGAGAATGGTATTTAGAAACCAAGATCTGTCACTAGTGATGCTTCTTGCTGCTGGGGTGTTGCTGCCTCCTGGCCCTCTCCAGAGGCAGAGCTAGGGCTTCCATATGTATGTACACACCCATTTATGTCTGCACCTTTTCTGCATCCACATACTGAAAACCACGAGCTCACACTGATGCCTCCACTTCTAATTCAGTGCTGTAGGGTCTGTTGTCCCTTTTTCGTAACTCCCTTTTCTGACAGTGAGGAAGCTGGCCCCCGTTATCTTGAACCTGTTTACTGATGTGATCAGTCCTTCTGTATGTAACAATCTCCTGTCCCCGACGGACGTCCTCCTTACCCCAGCGTCACCCAGTTTGGGCTCCGACCCCTGTTCCCGTTGGGCTCTGCCTAAAGGAGGTGCTAGAGGGAGGCGGGTGTGTGTGGGGGGGGGGGGGGGGGGGGGGCCTTGCAGCTTCCTGCCAGCTTCCCTCCTCTGTGGCACCTTAGCAGCCAGCCTCCTCCTGGCAGGAAGTGTCTTCTGGTAGTGGGCAGCTGGTCCCGGTTTGGGCATTTTCCCACACTTGCAGAGACCCCAGCATCAGCTGGCGAGTGCCCCTCTCAGCTCCCTGGGTCCCAGCCCTTAGGTCGCAGCCTTTGTGCTTAGAGACCCCAGTAACCGGTAGCAGCAGCCGAGCCTCAGAGTTTCAGCTGGGCGGGGCCCTTGCCCCAGGTTTCACAAATCCCAGCTTCTGCCTTTGGTTCCCCAGTCCTAAGCCTAGCATTTGCTTCCTGCACCTGCTGTCTCATGATAATCCAGTGCTCCCTTTTAACTTTTTTTTTTTAAGTTTTTATTGAATTTCTTACAGTATTGCTTCTGTTTTACGTTTTGGTCTTTTGGCCGCTGGGCATGTGGGATCCTAGCTCCCTGACCGGGGGTCGACCAGAAATCGAACCCTCACCCCCTGCGTTGGAAGGCGAAGTCTTAACCACTGGACCGCCAGGGAAATACCCCCTTTCAACTTTTTTGGTTACCTAGGTAACAGTCCTTTCTGTTACATTTTCTTCAAATAACTGGTGTGGCTTCTGTCTGTTGACTCTACCCAGTCCGTATGGTGGGGTCACCTTGTACTTGTGTTGACACTGATTGACACCCCATTTGAAATGTCACTCTTTCTCCTTTTCATGGGTGTAAGTCCTTCCGTCCTTCTTATTAGTCCCTCCTGTCAGAGTGATTTCATGGCCTCTCAGTACTTGTGTGGTTCGCAGGGTGGTCTGCTGCTGTGATTTAATTCTCTATTCTGGTCCTAGCTAATGCAGTCTTAATGATTTTTACATAGCGCTACAATATTTTTACTGTGTCCTCAGAACTGTTTGAAAATATTTAACATTTTTCAAAAATAATGCTTTCCTTCTGGATCCTTTTTAGTGCCCTCTATTTTTAAACATTAAGTTTTGTTCACATAGTTGATCTCCTGTTGCTTGACTCTTAATTTCTTTACCTTTCCAAGCTTTCATTTGGGGTGTTTCCATAGTTCTTCCCCCGTTTATCAGACTGCCCCTGATAAATCCGTGTTCATACATTTCAGGGAAATTGTACAGGGCTCTGTAAAATGCATAAGCAACAGAAACAGGTTCTATAAAAACAGTAAGAGGAAAACTTGTCGAGGAACATCAAGTGAGACAACTGATGTGGAAAAAAAAGATGAAGAGGAAGCTAGCCAGGTCTCATCCGCCACAAGGGACTTCGCGCTTCTCTGCCTCAGCCCTCACTGAGGTGGGAGGAGGGACTTTTTGCCTATTTTAGGGATAAGAAAATTTAGTCACAGAGGAGCAGATGACTTTCCTAAGATGGCATGGCGACCAGGTGTCCCACTTAGGACTTGACTCCTGAATGGAAGGAAGCCAGGGCTTTTCCCTGGGCCTCCTCCTGCCAAGTAGGGCAGGAGTAAACAGAACTGGATAGCGTATCGTTGGACCACTTACATACACACAGATCGCTACCACTAGAAATAAGATAAACACTTCACACCGTGCTCCTCCGACATACTCTAAACAGCAGATGAATAATGGGTTGACTATTTTAAAAAGCCGTTTGACCAAAAATAGGATTGACAGTTAGATTGTTAACGAGTCATAACTTTCTAAGCCTTAATAAGAAAATGACAAAGGAAAAATGAATTTGATTTTATTAAAAATGATACTTTTATTGGAAGTAATAATTGCTATAAAATAAAAATAGCATAGTTCAGATGAAAAGAGGCAACAGAATGGAGGAGTAGTGTTTACAGCTGTTACGTGTAAGAGAGCCAGAGTAAAGCTCTTACACAGTTGATTAAAAAACACCAAGATGTGATTAATGAGCAAGTGTCATGAATGGATAATTAACATCACAGGGCACAGCCGGATATGGGAGAACACCACCTCGACAGGCATCAAAGAACTGCTGATTTCAAAGGAAGACGAGATGTCAGTGTGTGGCTGTGAGGGGGGTGTGACTCAGGAGATGCAGCTTGGAAGGCAGGTTAGGAACCAGATAGAATGTTAGTGCCCTTTGGAGAGTCCTGGAGTTTCATCCTCAAAATTAATTTAAAATAGTAAAAAATCTGTGTGCGTGAAAAGTTCACTGCAGATTTATTCACCATAAGAAAATAATTAAAGACATTTAGCCTCTCCATTCAGTAGACACAATTATAAATTGTTGGTGTGTCAACTTAGTGAAATATTATGCAACTGTTAGAATGTTAGTTGAGTGGTATAGAATGCTAGTTGAGTGGTATGAAAAATGTAAGAAATGAGATAAAAGCAGAATACACAAAAATAGCTATATAAACATTGACCGTGTCTACGGTCAGGGGCTGGAATGGGAACATGTGAAGTTAAAGTGGTTCATGGCACAATTATGGGTGGAATTTTCTTTAATTTCCATGGCAATTGCTGTTTGATTTGCACGTTTAAAACACTGGCCAGCAGGTTTTGTGAGTCTTTGGGGTTTTTGTAGAAGCGTCCAGAATGCTGTGTTGAACCCCTGCCAGAGTGAGTGTTTCGGCAGTGTAGCAAGTGTGACTGTGGCGTGGGTCCTCCACAGGTGGGCAGAGCGGCACCATCTCCTTCCCACACTCGCTGGCCTGGGGGTGGTTTGTTGGGATTATGTTTCTTCACAGTAAAATGGAAGGTACCGTTTGGTTCCCCCAGAAGATGCCGAGAGGGATTGTGAGCTCCAGGGGCTGTTTAGAGTCTGTATTTCCATGAGGATTTTTGGGAATGGGTATTTTAGGTGATATTCGGAAGAAAGGTGAACCATAAGTGACCTTTAAGTTCTAGCTCAAGGGTTTTCTTTAGCCTGGCTTCCCCCGCCCCCCGCCCTAAATAATTCAGGGCCTGTGTGTTCTGTTCCCTAATCTCTGTGCCAATGGGTATTTACCGTTCTTGGTGCCTATTAATAGGCACCAAGAACCTTCTGGTGCTTTGGCTTTTGTTCCTTGGATCAGTGAACCATGGTGGTCAAACCTTGGTGGTACTAAGCAACTATTTAAGAAAAAAAAATTTGGAGTTAGATTTATAATATGGAGCTCAGTTAGAAGCCCAGAAAGTACCAGATTGCAGGTTTGGGGGGAGATAATTGTAGATGCATGTGTAGTTATAAGAAACAACACAGAAAGAGCCCTGGTACATTTTGCCCATTCCCCCCGCCCCCCGCTATGGGAATGTTGTGAAGCCGTAATCGTGGAGGATTTGAAAAAGATCTGTAGAGAACAAATAAAAGTTGGCATAAACATAGGGATTTAGATCTGAAGGTGAAAAGAGGAGAAAGGTGTAGGAGACGTAACGGAGCGGCTGCTAGACGGAGTGCGGGTGGTCAGCGCTCGGGTGCTGCTTCTGGAGTCTCACAGCGCGGGGCTTCTGGTCCTGGGGCTGCTGTGACTAATTACCACCAACTGGGGGCGTAAGGTCGCAGAGATTTTTCTTCTCTCTCACAGTTCTTGAGGCCAGAAGTCCAGAGTCAAGGTGTCAGCAGGGCCATGCTCCTCCTGAAGGCTCTGGACAGAGTCTGTCCCTGAAGGTGTCAGCAGG
>NW_021703778.1:171950862-172000139 GCF_005190385.1 Monodon monoceros | reverse complement strand
TGTCAGCAGGGCCATGCCCCTCCTGAAGGCTCTGGACAGAGTCTGTCTCTGTCTCTTTCAGCCTTTGGTGGTGGCAGCAGTTTTTGGCGTTCCTTGCTTGTAACTGAATCACTCGAATCTGAGCCTCCATCTTCACGTGACTTTTCCCCTCTCTGTGTCTCTGATCCATATCTCTCACTTTTATGCAGACGCCAGTCATGCTGGATTTAGAGCCCACTCCATTCCTGTTTGTGACTTCGTCCTAACTTGATTACATCTGCAGAGACCCCACTTCCAAATCAGGTCGCATTCACAGGTTTTGGGGAGACACTGTCCAACCCAGTCCACTTTCCACAGAAAAGTTGGCTTAGTTTTCTTCTTCCTAAAATGTGGATGGTCATGGAATGAATTTCAAGAACGTGTGTGCTGACCTCGTGGGAGCGGTGTCAGATGCTGCTCCCAGCCCGGCCCCCGTTACCGTCAGGGGCTCCGCGCGTCTCTCAAGGGTGGTTGCCCGTTGTCGCGGAGAACGCCTTGTGTCCCCCCCCCCCAGCTGCCCTGTGGCCCTGAGAGCCGGCAGGTGGTGCCCAGAACTCACGGACCTGGTGAGCCGGTGCCTGTGCCGCCCTGCAGAGCAGACGGGTGCCCAGCGGGGAGAGCTCACCTTTCATGATTTTTCTAGGGATCTTTGTTGTGATGGTATTTGTTATAACAGATATTGAAATACAGGTGCCAGTATGAACATCCACATTAATTTGGCATAAATACCGACTTTCCAAATGTTAATGACTTTACAGATATTAAGTGTCTTAAAAAGTATTCATTCATTTAAAAAGTAAAGTTTTTTCTAAAGAAAGTATAACTTAATGGAATACCCCAATCAATTAAATTTTTATCTATTATCAACTTTTTAGAGTAAGTTGTTAATTTTACTTTTTTTAATTTGTAGCTAAACCATTTACACAACTGGTGAAGGAAATGCAACTTCATCGAGAAGACTTCGAAATAATTAAAGTAATCGGAAGAGGTGCTTTTGGTGAGGTAAGATAAACTTATTTTTGTTCATTTTGCCTAGCAGCTCCCATCTAGCAGTTTTAGGGTCCTGTACATTGATTTTGGGACGAGGTAATTATTGGTATCATTTGGAGAGTTCTTGGTGGATAAAATCTGAAAGAGAGTTAAGGAGAGAAAAAACAAAAACAAAAGCTGGTGACTGGTGAATTACCCTGAAAATTGTCTTGACCAAAATAGTTCTTTCTGACAGATAAGTTTTTAAAAACATCCGTTTGTCAGTCAAAAAAAAGTGTTGGCAGCGGTTTTCAAAAAAATACAAGAAGGGTCACATCAGAGTGGTGCTCATCGTTCGTAGCTTGCCTACCGTCCTCATGCGATTGTGAGTCCCGCCCCCTGTGTTTGGAGGAGAACAGCTTGTGCACCGGGTCCTTGTGATGAGCCCTGCAGCCCCCCCCAGCTCCGCCTGGAGCTGCTGTCCCTCCTGCCAGCTCCCAGCCCAGCCCGCCTGGGTGTGTTTACAGGCGCTTAACTGAACTTAACTGAACTACATTAACTCCTCTCCTTAGGTTTTGCCGGTGGCACTCCCAGGCTGCGGAGCTGTGCGTGTGGGTTAATGAGATGCTCTGTGTCATGTCCAGCAGCGCGTGTGCTCTGTCCAACACAGCCCTGCTGGACGTGACTCTAAAGTGCTGCAGAGTGGGAGACAGCATTTGTTGTGCACGGTGTACACTTCATATTGGGCAAAATATACGTGGAAAAAAGGAAAGCAGGAATTTAACGAGATAGCTGCTTTGTTCTGAAGTAGCTCATGAGTGGAAACCAGGCCCGTGATCTGTCTTTGAAAACATCTCAGTATTTTTGGTGATTCTTCTGCTACCAGCACCTGACGGCAGCCCTGCTTTATTCGCAGGGCTTCAGTAGAACACACCAAAAGAAAACATTCCTATGAGAATGCTTTCAAAATACTCGAGTGAGAAAGCTCTGGCCTGCCTGAGTGAGTGTGGGCAGTTGTGTGTTGTGCCCTCATTTCTTCCTTGGAAACTGCCCTGGCCTCAGATCAGACCCCAGCCCCACGCTCTGTGGCGAGCCCCGTCTCTCGTCCTCATACCCTCCTCTCCCTCACCCAGCCTGGTCTTCATACCCACCCCTTCCCCAGCCCACTCCTAAGAGCGAATCTCACCAAGGAGTGGGTAGAGGGGAAGTAGCGCCCCGGGGGGGCTGCTTTGGTGGCAGCCTTGTCCTCTGGGATGGCATCTCCTCCCAGGCTGACCTCGGAATGACCCTGGATTCAGGACTCCCCGACCGAATTCAGCTCTGGGCTGGGACGGGATAGGGAGGTTGTTGGGTTTTTTTTTTTTTTCCGGTACGCGGGCCTCTCACTGTTGTGGCCTCTGCCATTGCGGAGCACAGGCTCCGGACGCGCGGGCTCAGCGGCCATGCCTCACGGGCCCAGCCGCTCCGCGGCATGTGGGATCTTCCCGGACCGGGGCACGAACCCATGTCCCCTGCATCGGCAGGCGGACTCTCAACCACTGCGCCACCAGGGAAGCCCGGGTTTTTGTTTTTAAATATTAAGGTATACTTACATGTAAAACGCACAGATCTAGGTGTATGGTTTGAGTTATGACAGATGTCTACACCTGTGTAAGCAGCACCCCAGTCTATATAGAGCATTTCTATTCCCTAGAAAGTTCCTTCCTGTTTCTTTCCAGAGCCCCCACCTCCTGTAAGCCCCACCCTTCCCCAGGTGGCCACTCTCCCGATGGCCGCCAACAGGGAAAAAATTGAGTTCTGCATAGAAATAACAGATCTCTGAGCTCTAGTTAGGATGTGATGAGGTAAGGGAGGGTTTTTGTTGTTGCTCAGTGAGAAGAAAGAGAAAGACTTTGAAAGCTAAACCCAATTCAATTCGCTATATGCTGTCACCGACCGACCCCCTTGTACCAGGAGTTGTGCCGGGCTGTTGGACACAGCACCGAGCAAGACCCAGGCCCATGCGGAGCTCCGCAGTGACAGCGAGCCCGTTAGGGTGTTGGGGGCCAGGGGCAGGGAGAGACTCCAGGGCAGGAGCCGGGCGGCCTTTGGGAGGAAAAAAGAAAGCACAGGAGAGAGTGTTGTTGTGTCAGAACAGCCGGCGGTTACTTTTAGCACTCTTCTTTGCCAAAGGACTTGATGCGAAACTCAGTTCCTGAGTTTAAAGAAGATAACATCGATCACTTTTTAGCTCTTCCCAAATTAAGAGAACGTGTTCTCGGAGCCCCCCCTTTGCCTTTGCTCCCTCTCCAGGCTTTAGCAGCTGCTTCGTGCATTCCCTCCCCCCTCCCCCTCCATCATCTCTCCCTGGGCCCTGTGGCCTGTGCTCAGCACGCCAGCCCTACTTGCCCAACTTCTCTGGCCCCGTGGCCATTCTGGGTCCCCTGCACACGAGCGCCAGCCTTCCTGCCACAACTAGAATTCCGGGCTCTGTGGCTTGTATTCCCGCCACCGCGCTGCCTCCCTGGGATAGTCTCGTAGTCATGTACCTGAAATGCAGCCAACTGCAGCCTCTCTGTCTCTGACAGCACCAAGTGGATCACAGAAGTGAGGATACCCTTAATCATTGTTGCGTCCAGGGTGTTCTTCACATACAGTTCTGATTGAATGGTAGGCCAGGGAAGGGTGAGAGTCTGTGTGCGCCCCCGCCTTGGTGCACAGGTGTGTGTACCTGTGCTGCTGAGGCCATGGCACAGGGTGCTCAAGAGCCCTGCCCCTGAGAAAGAGCTCACGGAGTCCAATTTGAGAGGAGTGTATGAAACGCTTACCTCAGCAGAATTTAGCAAAACGTTTCTAGATTATTATTCAAACAAGGATTGGAGTCCTGGGGCATTGCCCTTTTTCTGGAGCACAGTGACTTTGAGAACACCTTCGTCCTCCCCTCAGCGTCTCGGGGACAGCGGCCCAGGAAATTCCTAAGACCCTGGCACCCTTCTGGAGGCTCGTTCCTCAGCTACCGGGGTGCGGTGCCCAGGGCCATGCTTTCGGCGTGACAGCAGCCCCCCGCAGATGACTGCGTGCCGGGCAACCCAGGCTTCGAGCCCCTGGAAGCCTTGCGGCCACTGGCTACACCGCTGGCCCATTGGCAAGATGAGAAGTCAAGCCCGGAGCGGGGGGCCTGGCCCCAGGGCGGGCTGTGGGGTCGCCACTTGAACCCCACCTGCATGACCCAAGGCCTGTGTGTCCAGACACTGTGCCCTGCCGTCTCTCTTGTTCCTAGAATGACTTAAAGAAACAAAGCTTTGAAAGCTTTGTTTAGAAACGGTTTCAAATTAACAGAACAGTTGTATGAATACAATGGTTCAAAAACAGTCTAACCCTTTACCCAAATTCCCTTTTGCTAGCATTTTATCACATTTTCTTGATCATATTATAGCTGTGCTGCTCTTGCTTGAGCTTGCTCCCTCCCTCCCTCCCTGTGTGTGTGTGTGTGTGTGTGTGTGTGTGTGTGTGTGTGTGTGTGTAATTTTTACTGAACCACTGTGGATGAGTTGCTTACGTCAAGCAAGACCCTCTACCCCTAATACTTTAGTTCCTGTTCTGATAGGGATGGTCTTTGACATAACCACAGTTCATAAACTTAAATTTAGAACTGATAGAACACTTTTTGTCCAATCTGCTGTCTTATACCAGTTTGGCCCAGTGATGTTCTTTGTTTTACCTTTTCCCTCTTGTACTGGATCTGGGCTAGCATCAGGTATTATACTTAATTGTTGTGTTCCAGAATCACTTTTTAATGTTTTGTAAAATTACTTTGATTTGTATTTCTTTACTTAAGTGTCTAATTTTGGGGAGATTTGTAGGATTATCATCTCTCTTTGAAGGAATTCAGACTAAGTTTTCGGCTAGGAAGAAGCTTCTGGTAAACCAAACAAGATTCTCTAAAAATTATTTCTTTTATAGGTCGTTGTACAATAGAGAAGGTTTGTTTTTGGTTTTTTTACATTAAATTTTACTTGTCTACTTATTCTTTTGTTTTGTCTGCGTTGGGTCTTGATTGTGGTACGCGGGCTTCTCATTGCGGTGGCTTCTCTTGTTGCGGAGCACGAGCTCTAGGCGCACGGGCTTCAGTAGTTGTGGCGCACCGGCTTAGTTGCTCTGCGGCATGTGGGAACTTCCCGGACCAGGAATCGAAACCTTGTCTGCTGCTTTGGCAGGCAGATTCTTAACCACTGCGCCACCAGGGAAGTCCTTGTCTACATATTCTTGGTTTGATACGTGTTTTCCATGGACAGATACATTCTTTTTCCTTCTACGTATTTTATCAGAGCTATCTTGCGTGTTTTCTGGAAATGGTCTGTGCCCTAATAGGCCGCTTGTAAAGAAATCAAATTTCCTGTGTTCTGCGTCTCATTTCCAGCAAGATCTGGATCATTCATGAGGCTCGTCATTTTCAGAATTTCATTATTTTCCTCAAAGGTTAACAACTCTACCATTCTTGCCAAGTTAGACCTTTCGTGTAGTAATTACTATGTGGCTTTTTTTTTTTTTAACTCTAACATCTCACCTATCTGGATTATAGCTAATTCCCAGGAAGAAATAGACACTTCTAACATGATGACAAAGTGTGTGCCCAGAATTCTTGTTCTTAGACATGTCGGAGAGCCCACAAAGCCTTTATTTACGCACCGTTTATTTTTAATTTATTCAGAGTCGTAGTGAGTTTGGTCAGTGGTTTCTAAGACCGTAGAGAATAGACAGCAGCTTAGGTGTGGTGTGCCATGGAGTGGCAGTGAGAGGGGTGACTGAGGGCGATGGCTGGAGGGTGATCTCGGTGTACTCGTGGGCAGGGGGCCCTAGCTGGGAGCCCTGCAGAGGAGGGCAGATGCTTCTGACCATCTGCAGGCTCTGGAGCCACATCAGGGCATGTTCGTGGTGGACCCCAGCCCCGCCCGCCGTCATCAGGCTCCGGGAGGGTTATATCTAATTATGACGGTCAGTATAATACAGTCCTAAAAGGCACGCACCTGAGGATGAGCCTCTGCCGCTTCTTAGGCATGTTGTTCAACCCCTCTGGGCCTCAGATTTCACATCTGTAAAGTAAGGATATTAGAAATAGCCACCATCTAGGGCTCTGGAGACGATTAGCTGAGAGGGTGCAGGTCCATTGCTTGGCACAGCTCCGGGCATGGGAAGTGGTCCGTGAGTGTCAGCTCTCATGGTCACTTCAACGATGTTGTTGTGTGGTGGTGTTGTTCAGAAAGTAAGGAAGTAAGTGATTCACTTTTAGAACTCTTTGTTCCAACCCTGCTGTGTGGCTGCCTGCCATTGGCATCAGAAAGGCTCAGAAGTTATTATCACTGCTTATGGTTTTGTGAAGGGGACTTAGGTCAACGAATGACTGATTTATATAGGGTAGGATGTAACATATGATGGTGCAGACATCACATCTGGTGTTGGTAGTAATGGAAGAGTTCATTTGAAATTTGATGAAGACCAGGAGTTCCAAGAGGACTTCCTGGAAGAGGTGGCATTTGAGTTGTACCTTGAAGAATATGGCTGACAGCCAGCACACTAAGGGCTAATAACTATGTGCCTAACCATTCTGAGCACATTAACTGTGTTGACTCATTTGATCCGCACAGCAGTCTTAGGCCAGTCCTGCTGTTATCCATTCTAGTTGTAGAAACTGAGGCACAAAGAAGTGAATTTGCCCAAGTTACATTCCAGAGCCCCCCTAGATACTCACCAACCCAGTGAAGAAAAGATCCCAGAGTTAAGCCCGGGCACGTGCAAAGGCTGGCCGTGGGCATGAGAGGTGGACACGGGCATCGGTGGAGGCGGGTAGGCGTGAGTGGGGATGGAGCCCTTGAATGCAGGAGGGGAGCTTGGGAGCCACTGACGAACTTCAAAAGCCATGACCGTGAAAATCCCCAGACACACCAAAGTAGAGGCCAGCAGAGCCCCATGTGCACCGGTGCTCAGCACTGAAGCGTTTCGGACTGAGCAGATGACATCATTCAAGCTGCAATGTAGTTAAAATCAAGTTTTGATGCTTAAAAGGGCAAATCTTTATTCACATAGAAAACTTTACTTTCCTTAACAGGTCATTTTCCAGGGTTTCCAGGCAATTAAGATTTCCCTGTAGTTATATGAAATGTGCTGACCTTTTGTGTTCCGTTGACTAAATTTTTGTTAAACTCCCATTTGTGTGGCAGGTTGCTGTTGTCAAAATGAAGAACACTGAACGCATATATGCCATGAAAATCCTCAACAAGTGGGAGATGCTTAAAAGAGCAGAGGTAAGTGTGGAGCATTAAATAAATAAGTAAACAGGGGTTTATATGCACGAAAAGGGGTGATGAAGCCCAGCTGGGTAAGACCACATCTGGGCCTTCCTTCCTTGACAAGAGCAGGCCGTTCTTTGTCAACAGGACCTCAGCCCCCTCCCAGCGCCGTCTGCCTTGGTGTTGACTCATTACCAGGTGTCCTGCTCACAAGCTCCCCCTCAGGTGTGTCTGCAGGGGCAGTTTAAAACCTCCATGGAGGGACTTCCCTGGCGGTCCAGTGGTTAAAGCTCCACACTTCTATTGCAAGGGGCCTGGGTTCGATCCCTGGTCGGAGAACTAGAATCCTGCATGCCTGTGGCATGGCCAAAAAAAACCAAAAAACAAAACAAAACCCTTCAGGCATTTATCTCAATTCTGCTCCCTCTGCAGAAGGAATTATTGAATTTGGAAATGTTTTGTATTCCCTCCTCGAGGGGAGTGAAGATTATAAATAAAAGTAGATGGCTGCTGCATGGCAGCCTCTGACCCGCTTTTTCTTTCTTCTTCGTCCATCCCTGTGGCGGCTGTTTCGTGCCCCCGACCCCGCTCTCCCCAGCCCCACGCCCAGCCCCCACTGAGACACAGGTTCTCCCTCTGGTCCTTGCCAGACTCACCTCCACTGCCTCCCAGTGTCTGTACCGCCCGCCCTGTGTGTTCCTCCATTTCACATTCACCTTGGAGCCAAGGGTCCTTCCTTTCCAAGGGCACGTTGCCATCAGCCTCCTGGCTTTGTCCTTTCTGAGCTGCCCCATCACTGTCCTTTGTTCTCTGATTGGCTCAGTGCCCGCTCTGCACCCAAGCCGCTGTTCCCCTCCTCACACCGCTGCTGCCCTTTGTTTGCCTGGCGCTCTCCCCTCCAGAATCGGCCACCTCCTCCTTTCGACATTCCTTCTGTGGTTTCTGGCCTCTCTCATCCTGTCACTAAACCCTCCTTGTGATTCTAGGTGGCCCTTTCCTCTTTTGTTCTGGATTTTTACCTGCCGATGACAGTCGCCACCTTGTGCGGACAGTACACACGCCTCTCACTGAGGCCGCGTGGCTCTCCTGAGCTCAGGTTTTCCCTCCCTCGCCGGGCACTTCCGCTTCAGCATCCCCCCCCCCCCCGCCGCCCCCAGCGTCTCAGGTTCATCATGTTAAACTGCGTGTGGCTTTTCCTCCTTCCCTGTCTACACCCGTTTCCCCTTTCCAGCTATGGCACCCAGCACAAGGTCTTACACCTGTTTATTGCTCAATAAATGCATGTTGGTTGACTGAGTCGTCACCAGTTTTGCAGCCACCAGGGCTCAAAATGTGGGTGGCCCATGACTCGGCCTCAGCCACCCCCTTCCGAGCCTCCGTCCCTCTTGGCTCCGCTGGTGTCCTCCCCGCCATCCTCACCCATCACCTTCCTCACCTCGTGCTGCAGCCTCGGCCCTGGCAGCCCTTCTTCATGCCATCACTGGCATGTTGGCAAACACAGGAAAATCACTGAAGCAGTTCTCTTGTGGGGGGAAACGTCTACTGTTGCATGAAAGTTTGGGAAAGGAAATAAGTGTTTGGGGAAAGAAATACTAGCAGCAAATTCTATTGAAGTTTATATTTTTACAGGAGTGATTGATTTTTGAAAGGTGATAGCTGAGCCATACATGGTATGACTTGTTATGTTAACCTCTGGAGTGAAGTGTGTGTGAGGTCCTCAGGTTAGGGAGAGGTGATTCTCACCTTATCATACTAGTTAGTATTTACCCAGATGTCACAGTGAGTGAGTACATTTTAGAAAAGCAAATATTGCTTTTTAAATGTAAATCTGGTTACACAGAACCCATTTAACTGGCATACTCAGCACCAAGTCCAAGGTTGTCTGCTAATCATGGTGATTATCCTAGAATGTGTACAATGGGCTGTAAGTATGTGTGTGTGTGATACATACAAAAATAATATAGGTACAGTGCTGGTTAAGGTAATTTATCTTTTTATTCACATTTCATTTAGTAGGCTTATTATATTGTATTTTTATTTTTTTAAGTTTATTTATTTTTGGCTACGTTGGGTCTTCGTTGCTGCGCGTGGGCTTTTCTCTGGTTGCATCGAGCAGGGGCTACTCCTCGTTGTGGTGCGCGGGCTTCTCACTGCAGTGGCTTCTCTTGTTGCAGAGCACAGGCTCTAGGCATGTGGGCTTCAGTAGTTGTGGCACATGGGCTCAGTAGTTGTGGTTCACGGGCTCTAGAGCGCAGGCGCAGAAGTTGTGGCACACGGGCTTAGTGGGATAGACGGCATGTGGAATCTTCCCGGACCAGGGCTCGAACCCGTGTTCCCTGCATTGGCAGGTGGATTCTTAACCACTGCGCCACCAGGGAAGCCCTTCGTCGGCTTATTTTAAATATTTAATTTTATAATATTGACTTCAAAAACTCATCTTTAAAAGCATGACTTCAACAAGAGTTGGCAGTAGAAAAGTCACTAGGCAATGGAAGTTCATAACTTATAGACCGGGCTGGGCTTTTAGTTCTTTATTTTTTTGGTCATAAAAGAAAAAAACTGGAAAGTTTATCTGCTCTTAAAACTATTGAACAGTATGTATATTTCCTCTCTGTGGGTACCATACTGGCGATCCTGGTTTAAGAACGGGCTTTATGCTGAATGTTGTTAGGTAGACACTTGAGGATGTGGATCAGAATCTGGTGGAAACAGTGTTCCAGACACTGGGGCTTCTGGGCTGGCCCCGGCCCCAGGACTCAGGTTTTCTTTCTGCTGCCCCTTCCCCAGGCCTGTGGTCTGGGGGCCATGGTAGTTTCAGAACCACTTGTCTCTGCACATCTGGACGTTGTTAAGTTCTCTCGTCTGCTTCAGTTAGGAGAATAGGACACATCTACCTCAATCCCGTTTTCAAAAGAAGAAAACTCTTTTTAAAAGTTTAGAAAAGAGGGCTTCCCTGGTGGCGCAGTGGTTGAGAGTCCGCCTGCCGATGCAGGGGACACGGGTTCGTGCCCCGGTCTGGGAAGATCCCACATGCCACGGAGCGGCTGGGCCCGTGAGCCATGGCCGCTGAGCCTGCGCATCCGGAGCCTGTGCTCCGCAAAAGGAGAGGCCACAACAGTGAGAGGCCCGCGTACTGCAAAAAAAAAAAAAAAGTTTAGAAAAGAAAAACTTGTAGAAAAACAAGTTCTAAAGGTCACCAGGAGACTCTGAGAGAACAGGTGGAGAGCTTGCTGCGGTGCTGTGTGTGCAAACCCTCCCCTAGGGGTGCTGTCATTTTCCTTAAGCTTTGCAAGTTGGAAATACAAGGAGGAGTTAAAATCTTCTGTGGTCAAGAAAGAGGACATCTTATTATAATTATGCCAAAGACCTAGTTCCTTTTAAATACAGATTCTACCTGTGTATTAAAACTCTTTAAAAAAAAAAAACAAACAACCCACAGCAGCCTAAAAGACGGCCTTCTGCCCGTGTGCTACAGGCCCTGGATCTTCATAGGAGAATCCTGTTAGCATCATGTGCATCAGTATACTGTGAATAAATCACATTTCTTGAAAATAACTGACCCAGGTCTGTAACTCAGATCAGTAAGCAGGTTTGTGCCCTGTCCGGCCAGCCGTGTGGCTCCTGAACTGTAGTCCTGCAATGGGGGTGGGGTGGAGGGGATGGGACATGAGGGGCAGCCACACCACAGGCTACCCCGAGAAGTTGGCGACACTGGAATGGGGGGCAGCTCAGAAGCTGTAGCTGAAACGCACGCGTGAGCTGGGGTGAACCTGGCGTGCTGGCCCTGGAAGCGGCGTGTGTGGGAGGGTGGGTGCAAGCCCCAGGTGGGGAGGTGAGTTCTCAGCGGCCCTTGGTGCACCGGGGTGAGGGTCGGGCTGCAGGAGCGGGAGAGAGCAGAGGTTCAGCTGGTGCCAGGAGCCCCACTGGGAGGCGGCAGTGCGCCTGGGTCCCTGCGTCCCAGAAGACAGGGGACACTGTCTCCAGAGCCTCTGTCTGCTTGGGACTGTGCTCTGCAGGGCACTTTCCCGATGGACACAGACTGACTTTCTCCCCAATTCTTTACAGACGGCTTGTTTCCGGGAAGAACGCGATGTGCTGGTGAATGGGGACTGTCAGTGGATCACCACGCTGCACTATGCCTTTCAGGATGAAAATTACCTGGTAGGTGTGGGTCACCAAGAACTTAAGGACTCTATCAAATGGCATCTCACTGAAGTGTTTCGATTCCTTTGTGCTGCCACTAAAAAATGAGTGAGACACTGGAACTGTCGTTGCCTAAATGTATATTTGACAGATAAAACTGAGGGTCTGTTTCCATGTAGTCATCAGGTGGACTTCTTTCCTCTAATCACTAGATACGGTGCTTATTTTATTCTTGGTTTATTATAAACTGGGGGTTTAAAACATTTTCTATCTTGAATTACGTAAAAGAATAAGAAATTGCTGTGGGGATTTAAAATGTTTGACCCTTTAACCGAGTGGGTGTTTCTGCCACGTTTCCCTGACGGCCAGGTCGGGTGGCACGTGCTGGTTTGCAGCCCTCCCCGCTGGAACCGCTGACACAGGTTTTGGGGTGACTCTTGGTCCCCTTGTTCTTGTCACCTGTTTGTTCTGATTGGAGCTGGGGCTCACTTGCCGTGTAGGCAAATCAGCTTTGTGATTCACGTGTGTGGGTAGAATTGCGCTCGGACGCCTAGTAGAACAGATGCAAGACGACCGGTTTGGAGTGAAAGGGAAACCAGACTTTTGGCTCAGGGCCTGAGTGACTCCACGACTGCTTTGTTAGGACTTTTAACTCTGAGAATGACTTTCCAGGTTTGCCTAAACCTAAAAATGTCCGCACCGTGGAGCTCTGGGTAGACGGGGCCTGGGCAGACCTCAGGGAAGCCGGTCTCAGCCCAGCTCCTCTGGCCGGGGCACAGCTGGCATGTTTCCCCAGCAGTGGCCGCATGGGGCTTCGAAGGCAGGGGCCTCGGCTGTGTTCTCGAGAACAGCTGACTTGTAAGTTCACTCTCAGTAGTGGGCTCCGTTTGCTTACAACAAGTGGAGTCATGGAGGATTTCTTTTATTTATCTTAAAATAATCTCTTGCAGACATCAGAGAAATCCCTTAGATACAGTAGTCTAGGGCTAGGTAAAATAGTTTGTTATATTCTTTATTTAGATTGAAAAAACATGTGTTTTGATGGAAGGGGCAGCTGGGGTTTATTGAGCACAACCTATGGGTTATCGCGGTCAGTCTTCCCAGTGGCCAAGTGAGTTAGGCATTCATGATTTTTCACCATTTTATGAATGGGGTCTGGGGCAAGGAGGGAGGAAGTCATTTGTCCAAGCTTATCACACAGGTACAGGGATTGTGCCAGGCCCAGCCCGGGCCCCTCTGGCAGGAGGTGGTGCGCGGTGCCCTCCCTCTGGCTGAGAAAAGAGTCCTCCTGCCCTGGGGCCATCTCTCCATAACCCGTTGCTTCCGGGACCAGTGTCCCTGCGTTGAGTGGACTGTCTCCAGTTCACTTCCTATTTTGACAAGAACTGAATGAAATCTCTAAGGAATGCTAGTCTGGGTCTGCACAGAAGGAAGACAACTTTTTTTGTTTCAGATAAGTTGCCCTGCAGTCAGCGTAGCGTGTTGCCAGCTTATTCTGAGTTAGAACAGCCGGTAAGGAATTCCTGTGATGGAGCATCTTCTTGAGTTTGGGAGCTCCCCAATCAGACGTACGGTGAAGACCGCGGAGAGAAGGATGCCAGGGGCCCTGGCCCTTCCTAGTTCGTGAATACGGGGCTGCAAGACCGGGTTTGGCTCCTGCCTCTGCCACCCACGAGTGGCGTTTTTAGGGGCAGTCACTGCCCTGCGGGGAGGAGGTGAGGAGGAATGAGGCGGGAAGTGAGCGGCCTGAGTGCCGCTGGGGCGCAGGGTGCAGCAGGGTGAGGGGTCTTCCGTGACACGGAGCCCGCCCCACAGAGCCCGCTTGTGTTAGAGTTGCTACTGTGGGTATCTAGACTGGGCATTTTGTAAAAATTAAACTTGTTTCACCAGTAACTAAAAGGGTGTTGCCTTATTGACTCAAGTCAGGATTCTGTGTTATGTGACAGGGGACATAATTGGTAGCGTTCTCTTATTCCAAAAATACGTTTCTACTTGCCTGCCTTATCAGCCTTTGCAGGTTACTCTTCTTGTAAACTTGTTTTCCAGGAGCCCATCAATCGTATTTGGCACCGCTGTGATACACTTTTGTTTTTCTTTTCAGATTTCTAGGTGGACAGGGAAACCGTTGAGCTCCGCTAGATGCGGCGCTTGCCTCACTCCCACTGTTTTCTTTAGGGGCACCCGACTCTCCTTCACCCGTGTGTCCGTCCGCAGGTGCTGTGGTCTGCTCCCCCGGATTACCTGCGCTCTGCCCAGCTGTCGCTCTGCCCACCCTCCCCAGCGCTGTCACCCTTGCCTCCTGCTGGGCCCCTCTCTGGTCCTGCTCTCGTCCCTCCTCCTCGAGTCTGCCCTGCACAGGGCAGCCAGAGGAAGCTATAATCGTGGAGCAGGATGCAGCTTCTCGTGGTTCTCAGAGTGGAGCCCGACGTCCCTGCCGTGGCCCACGGGGCCTGGCCTCAGCCCGTCTGCACTTGCCGCGCTCTTCCCCAGTCGCCGGTTCCCGTGTCTCCAGGGCCCACGTTCCTGCTCCTCTCAGTCCCTTTGTCTGGAAGGCGACCCTGGCCCAGCCGGCTTCCTTCTGCCCTTCAGACCCCCGGGCCTGGGTCCTCGCGGTGTCCGTGTGCGGGAGCCGCCAGTCGGGCCCTCCCACGCCTACAGTTGGGTTTTCTTCCTGGTCCCGTCACTCTGAATTCCTGTGTTCACCTCCCCCCACGTGATGTCAGTCCCGTGGAGGAGGGACCCGTCGCCTAGCGGGTGCCGACAAGTTTGTTATTGAGAGAGTGAGCGAGCCAGACGTCCTTTGAGAGTCGTCTGTGTGACTGGAGTTGTGCCAGGCGTGGGAGCGACAGGACTCCTGCCCGTAGAAGCCGCTCTTGGGTGGAAGGGATGGGCGACAGTGCCAGGAGGCCAGGGTGGGAGGCCCGACTGAGGCTGCCGTTGGGCAGGAGGGGGCAGGGAGATCAGGGAGGCTTCTCAGTGGAGGGGTCGAGTGAGGTGAGTCTTGAAAGCCGAGTTCTGAGGCAGGATGGGAGGGCTGTTGAGAACAGGGATCTGCGGGGAAGGCTTCCTCCTTAGGCCCGGCCACAGGCTGATGGCTGCCCTCTCCCAGGAGACACTCTGCCTCATTTAAGACCAAGGACCTGGAGTCCAGTTGCCTGGGTTCACATCCTAGCTCTGCCGCTAGCTGGGTGGCTTGGGCTGCGCCATCGAGCCTCCTTTCCTTACCTGTAAACCACGGTCATGACGGTAGCTGTGGCCAGGGCAGTTTTGAGGATTAACAGTGATGGTGGAACCTGAAGGCACAGCACATTACAGTTGTTACACCACGAACGGTAGCTCTTAGTACTAGGGTCTCCATAATACTAAAGGATTGTCTCTCTGGCTGAGTCATCGGGGAGTGGGATTTCCTCTCTCTTTTCACTGGTTAAAAGTTAACTGCTCAGGGCTTCCCTGGTGGCGCAGTGGTTGGGAGTCCGCCTGCCGATGCAGGGGACACGGGTTCGTGCCCCGGTCCGGGAAGATCCCGCATGCCGCGGAGCAGCTGGGCCTGTGAGCCATGGCCGCTGAGCCTGCGCGTCCGGAGCCTGTGCTCTGCAACGGGAGAGGCCACAACAGTGAGAGGCCCGCGTACCGCAAAAAAAAAAAAGTTAACTACTCAGACCAGAGCATCCATCTCTTAAAAGCATCAAAGGGGGCGGTTCCTGGGAGGAATAGCTTCTCCAGCGGTCTCTGCTCGGCAGCCCCAGCAGTAGGGGTGCTGGCTGCCGCCCTGACTCTGGCTATGCCAGACTCTCTCTGCCTGGTGAGATGACCCCATCAGGTCTCCACAGCCCCTGGGGCTCCTCCACCGTAGCCTTCAGGGTGCAGCCAGAGGGGCTGTCTTCCAGTGGAAGACTGTCTTCCGGTGGAAGGCTGCCCAGCACTGCTGGCCCCGGGCCCGTGAGTGCTGAGCGAAGGGATGGCCCAGTGCTGTTGGTGGAGCACACCCAACGCCTCGGCCTTTGCCCTCTTGGGGCTCTAGTTTCCACTCCAGCAGTGCATTCTCTGACCCTTCCGTGGGGATGCACCCATAGGAACTTACCTTTCAGTTTGTTCATGAAACTGTTTTTCTAATAAGAGCCGCTGGTTTTGTGATTTTAGGTAATTCACCTCCCTTCTCTGGTCCTGTGTCCTCTTCGTGTGGCAGGAGAAACTGGAGAAATAGTTTTAAAACGCATAAAACTTGATGGAGTATTATTTGTGCTTCCACTTTGGGCCATTAGCTTTTAGAGCACCTCCTGGAGTGTCGAACCTTTCAGTCATTTTTTCCACTGATTAAATATATGTACGTGTATATATGTATTTTCCCCATCTAGGCAGTTATTATCTTAGCATTTGCTCTGAAGAAGATGGTCTGTCATAATCAAGGATGTTTGTCATCTCCACATATTTTTTTCCTAAAGGAGTTGGCGTCTTCTGCCTATGCTAGTTCCTGTGTGCCTCTTGACATGATTTATAAAGTCCTTCCAATTTTGGAGGGGGAGGATTTCTCACAAAGAAAAAGAAAAAGTTCCTGTCCAAGAAGTTTCCATTCTAGCATATCTTCAGAAGAAGATCATCTGTTTTTCATAATCAAGGATGTTTGTTATTTCCACATTTTTTTTTTGGAGAAGTTGGCATCTTCTGCCTGTGCCAGTTTGTGGTCTAGACAAAGAGTATCCAAGTGTTGGGATGTCCTGCCCCCACGTCCCCACACGCCTGGTCCCTCTGTGGACCGATCGCAGACTCTTAACCACCCATGGCCCTGGGGGAGTCGGGTCCCCCACAGAGTTGGAATCAGGCAGGTCATCAACTGCTGGAATCACTCAAATGAGGTGTGGCCATTCCCGAGGTTCCCGGGCAGACAAAGCGGGTCAGGTGCAGGTGACACAGCTTTACTGATGGCAGTGACAGCTCAGCTCACCAGGGAATGCAGCACGGGCCCTGAGAACAGGTTATATAGTGTGTGCTGAGCCAGCAGAGATACCCGTCAGACCATAGCCCAAGATGCCCTTTCTCAAACATTGAATATCCTCCCTGCACATATAGGAACACCAGCCCTTCGGGGAGCAGACACTTGGGGAGACAGAGGCTCAGCTGCCTATCCGTGGGCTGGGGTCTCTAGTGAGACACTGTGAATCTGCATCTGTTCTTTCCTCTCCTGCCTTTACTGTAGGTGAAATTTCCATATACATTTATTTTCCTTTTGTATTTCATTCGTCTCTCACTATATCCGTGAATCAACACAAAACTATTTTAATTTTCATTTCTTTATAATGTATGTTATGGGACTTCATTCTGTTTTTTTTCTTCAGACATTTTGAAAATATTATTATTTTGTATATTCTTCTTTAACCTGATTAAAAAATGGGCGGAAGGGACTTCCCTGGTGGCGCAGTGGTTAGGAATCCACCTGCCAGTGCAGGGGACACGGGTTTGATCCCTGGTCCGGGAAGATCCCACATGCTGCGGAGCAACTAAGCCCGTGCGCCACAACTGCTGAGCCTGTGCTCTAGAGCCCGCGTGCCACGACTACTGAACCCCTGTGCTGCAACTACTGAAGCCTGCACGCCTAGAGCCCGTGCTCTGCAGCAAGAGAAGCCACCGCAATGAGAAGCCCACACACCGCAACTAAGAAAGCCCGCATGCAGCAATGAAGACCCAACACAGCCAAAATAAATAAATTTTTTTAAAAAAGGGCAGAAGAACTGATAGACATTTTTCCGAAGAGGAAATGCGGCTGGCCAACAGGCACGTGAAAAGACGCACAACATCGCTAATCGTCAGGGAAACGCAAATCAAAACCACAGTGAGACATAACCTCACACCTGTCAGAATGGCTGTCATCCAAAAGAACACAAATAATGAAACGTTGGCAAGGTTGTGGAGAAAAGGGAGCCCTCCTACACTGTTGGTGAGAATGTAAATTGGTGCAGCCACTATGGAGAACAGTATGGCATTTTCTCAAAAAACTAAAAATAGAATTACTATGTGACCCAGCAATTCCACTCCTGGGTATATATCCAAAAAAACCCCCACCAAAAACACTAATTTGAAAAGATATATGCACCCCAATGTTCATAGCAGCATTTTTTTTTTTTTTTTTTTACAATTACCAGCCTAGGCGTCCATCAACAGATGAATGGATAAAGAAGATGTATATATGTATATAACACATATGTAATGGAATACTACTCAGCCATAAAAAGAATTAAATTTTGCCATTTGTAGCAACATGGGTGGATGGGAGGGTATTATGCTAAGTGAAATGAGTCAGAGAAAGACAAATATTGTATGGTATCACTTATATGTGGAATCTAAAAAATAAAACAAACTAGTAAATATAACAGAAAAGAAGCAGACTCACAGATACATAGAACAAACTAATTGTTACCATTGGGGAGAGGGAAGGGAGAGGGGCAGTATAGGGGTAGGGAATTGAAAAGGGGGTTTCTATGGGATTATATGAGAACATGTGTGTGAAACTTGAAAATTGTAAAGCACTATAGAATTTAAAGAGTGTTTCATTCAATAAAAATGAAGAGGATTGGGGTAAAATATTTCTGAAGAATATGAAAAAATGATTTGTACAAATCAAAAATAATAACACTGCTAGTTTACATAGGAAGATTTAACGATATCAAGAAATCAGCAGTCCTTTCAGGGGCTTCCCTGGTGGCCCAGTGGTTAAGACTCTGCGCCTCTATTGCAGAGGGTGCAGGTTCAATCACTGGTTGGGGAGCTAAGATCCTGTATGCCGCCCGGTGTGGCAAAAAAACCCCACAACAGTATCTTGTATATCATTCAGCCATAAAAAGGAACGAAATTTGGTCATTTGTAGAGACACGGATGGACCTAGAGACTGTCATACAGAGTGAAGTAAGTCAGAAAGAGAAAAACAAATATATTAACACATACATGTGGAATCTAGAAAAATGGTACAGATTAACCGGTTTGCAAGGCAGAAATAGAGACAGGTGTCCCCTTATATGGACACCAAGGGGGGAGAGTGGGGGGGTGGGTGGTGGGATGAATTGGGAGGTTGGGATTGACATACATACACTAATATGTATAAAGTAGATAACTAATAAGAACCTGCTGTATAAAAATAAATAAAATAAAATCCAAAAAAAAGAGAAACCAGTGGTCCTTTCATCAGTTTATAAATGGAATGTGACTTCTATATTGATACCATCTGATTGTGTTGTACAGGTAGAAATTTTATTGACAAGAAGAATAAGTATTTACTGAAATCTCTTCTCAACTACAGCAGCATTATGGTCCATCAGGGTCCTTGTTCTGGGGAGGAAGTCCTGGATGACAGGAACAGCAGGAAGCCGTCCACCCAGACTTGAGGAGTCCAGAGCTCCTGCAGTGGAAGCTGACCTTTGGTTGTTAGGTTTCGTGGTGACTGAATGTCATCTTCTCTGCCCTTCTCTTCCCAATTGTAGTACTTAGTCATGGATTATTACGTGGGTGGTGATTTACTGACCCTGCTCAGTAAATTTGAGGACAAGCTTCCAGAAGATATGGCAAGATTCTACATTGGTGAAATGGTGTTGGCTATCGATTCCATCCATCAGCTTCATTACGTGCACAGGTAATCACCTTGTTATATATCTTATGGAAATCACCTTTAATGTGTCAGGATATTCCTTTCAGAGTCCCCTGAGTCGTGGACCCCAGTTCCAGGCTGTGCAGGGAAGTCGTGCAGTTAGTGGGTCCTCCCTTTGACTGCCATGCTGCAGGATGCCTTACCAGGTCGCTGCTTTACACCCCAGCACCTGGCTCCCAGGAGACCCCAGCTTTATGTGACTGTTGTGACGCTCTAATTGCTGTCAGCTGAAGTCACCTTGTCTTTTGATATTTACCTGCCATTGGCTCATGTTCTCCCCTGCCCAGCCTCCAGAGCTCATGCCTCAATCACCCATAAAACACTCAGGAAAGGGGGCCTGGGTTGAGGAGAGGGGCTCACATCACAGCATCGTAAAGGACTTGAATTGAGTGAGTGTAACTAATCTTGCATGTCAGACGGGGGCGGGGGGCGGGGGGGGGCGGGGGGCCCCCTCCCGCCCTCCCCACCCCTCCCCCGCCAGGACAGCGGCCTTAGTGCCTCAGCCAGCCTGTGCCTCTGTGTCAGTCTCATTCTACCATTTAAGACAGTGCTTTAATCCTGTGGGGTTTGGGTGGGGTTTTGTTGGTTTTGTTCTGTTTTATTTTTATCAAAGTATTTCACGGCAGTAGCTTTAAAAAGTCAAATAGTTGTACAGGGCTTAAAACAAAACGTGAGTCTCCAGCCATCCCCCACCCTGCTGCCCCTTGCCATAGGTAATGATGGACAGTTTTTACTTGTTTCTTCTGTTTACTTCCATATTTCTAAATAACGGGCTTCATTGCTGTTTCACTTTGTGTGGGGGGTGGGGAGTCTTAGACCACATCTATCGAAATGGAGATTTGACTCTTTGACACAAGTAAGTACATCTGTCTCTCATCCCTGTCTCCCACACAAACTCTCAAACTTCCCTCTCCCATCTGGCCCCAGTTAGTAAAATACAGTTGGCCCTTGAACAACATGGGTTTGAACTACACGGGTCCGCTTATACTCAGATTTCTTTCACTAAATACATAATACAGTCTTACACGGTCTGTGGGTGTAGACCCACGGGTATGGAGGGCCGACTGTGAAGTTATACTCAGATTTTCGACTGCGCAGAGGTTGGCACCCCAGCCCTGGTGTTGTTCAGGGGTCAAATGTAATAACTTTTGGTTAGATCAGTGTGTGGTGTTTATAGTATACTGTGTAAATATTACAGATGAGCCTGGTGGTATAAATAGTTACACTTCCTATATAAAGTTTTGTTTCTTCTGGAGTTAATAATTGCACTGTTTTTTTCTTTGGCTACTTCTCTGTGTTGCTGCCACTAACTATCCCCAAATATCGTGACCAAATTGTAAAGCTCTGTACATTCAGACACACCAGCAATCCTCGATCTACCTTCCTGGATCCATCCCTTCTGTCTTTCCCACGCCTTCCTGCTCTGGTGGCTCTCATCGTGAGGTTTCTTTTTGAGTGGAGAGGTTCTCTTCCCGTCTCCCTGGGATGGGCTCCCTTGTTTTCTGAGTCGTGCGTCTTTCTGTTTCTTGGTTTATTCTTCTGATTTGGTGGCACATATCCTCCAGCAGTTTCTGGAAAAGGAGGTGTGTGAAATAATTTTTTTGAGAGGAGCATCTTAATTCCCTTCACATACGTGACTGACAGATGATCCCGTGTGGAATTCAGTGTTGCCGTCGAGAGGTTTGCAGCTGTCATGAGTCCCCTGACCTTGCACTGTGGTCGGGCTGAGCCTCTGAGCCTGTCAGGGATTTTCCTAAGCAGACGCAGCTCCTGCTCTGAGGGAAGCAATGGCTCCCAGCGTCAAAGGAACAGCCCTTCAGGTCCTGCCAAGAGTGTGACCTCATTGCCCTGTGGGTGGGGGGGGGGCAACTTGCCTGGGACCACACGCTCCTGCCCAGGGCGCTGTGCATAGGTCCCCGTGTCACGGGCGAGCCCAGGGAGCTGCCCCCCATAGCGGTTGCTGCTTTTAGGGCCATGAGGTTTGGGACGGGGCATTTCCTCTTTTTCCTGTTTTCTTTAATGTCGTTATGCCTGCTTTTATAACAGTTATTGTTGTTGTTTTCAACGTTAGATTTTATACTCTTCTTGAGAGAACTTTGCCTAATTCACAACAGAGAGATGAATGTCTTTGTATTTGTCACAGAGCTCCAGGGAAATTAATTTGACTGCCTTTTGAATAGTTTATTCTTTCCTGTTTTTCCCTAATTAGGAAGCTTTCTCCTCATTTTCTTAATTGGTTGTGTAGAAGTTTTGCTCTATCTTTTAATCTCTGGGCATGGTAGGAAACATAAAAATAATGCAAGAATTTTTTTTCCCTCAAAGTCAACTCCATATTCCGACTAAGTGCTTGAATGACCTAGTGAAAACAGTAAGCTTTGCGTTTTTGCTAGAAAGTTCACAAAGTTAGGTAATACAGGAAGTCAGTCCTACCCAGTCTCCGGGAGATGTAAGTTGAGGCTGCGTTTGGCGGGGCCAGAAGGAAATGAGTTTCATCAGCACAAGACTGTTCTCACTGGTGGATTTGAGGAGCGTGGTTCAGACCGTAGCTTGGGGCCCTTTCCCGTGGGAGGATGTGGGCCTTGGCGACTTCAGGCAGCGCCCGCCGCCCCGCCGGCCGGGCTTCTGCATGTGGAACGGCTGCTCCCTGGCTCTGGACCCCTGCGAGGCTCACTGTGCCAGAAGCAGTGGGGAGCTCGGACCTGGGAGCCCACCCCCCCGGCGGGTGCCGCCGCTTCCTGAGAGGTCAGCCCCCGATGCCAGCAGAGGCAGAGACCGAGAGCGACAGGCTCACAAAGGATTGCAGCTGGGAAATCACATCCCCAGAGAGAACAGAATACACACAGCTTACGATCGAAATAAGAACAGGTACACTTTTAAGAGAAGGAATATTCAGAGAACAAGAAAGGCCTTAGAAAAGGAAAATTAGAAAGCCGAGGAAAAGAGGCGTGGAGTAGGAGTAGAGGACCTGGACGAAGACAGAGGCGGCCCGGGGCCTCCAGGAGCCGGGCTGGCGCGGAGGCCCGTCCGTGGAGGCACAGGGACCAGCCCCGCGCCACCTCCACCGAGCCTGCGGCTTGGTTTTGCAGTAGGAAGCCCCACGGGCACACTGTGTGTCGCTCAGAAATGGGACAGCAGTGGGCGGGAGGGCCTCCCTTCTCAGCGCATCACGGGCAGAACAGGAAAGGAAAATCAGACTGCAGTCTGTCCAGGGCTGTAATCCCACCCACCCAGCCCCGCCACGGCCAATTCCACCGTTTTAACCAGAGTCACAACAGCCGACAGAGAAAAGGCCCTTTCGGGGGACTGGAGCTGCTTCTCAGCTGTGCGCCTGACTCTACTGGAAAAGCGGCCACTGCCGGGTTTGGAGGGAGAATGGGCTGGGTTAGTCCCAAGCAGGGTGGTGGCCCATGGGGACGGTCAGCTCATGGATTGGCTGCTCTCTCAGTTGGTGCTGTGGGGACCACCTGCCCAGCCCAGAAGCACTGCTGGTAGGAGCTCTGGGTTAGTCCTTGCCCTCGGCCTCCCTGGTGTTTTGCTGAGAGGGCCTTTCTTTGTAACCTCCCTGCATGCAAATAGGCAATTCAGTTTTTTTTTTAAATAACATTTATTGATGATATTATATTTTAAGTAGAGAATCATGCTGCCCAGATAAACCAACACCATTGGGAAAAAAAGGTGCACACAGATGGTTAGCAGCTGAACACCTCTGGAGGGTATGAAGGGAGAGGGACAGCCTTTGTGAAGACCCTCCCCACCCGTCTTCTTAGACTCAAGTAGTGATTCACTGCTGCATAGTTAGGACTTTTCCCCTTTGTATCTAAAAGCAGTCTGTGGGGAGACACTTTAAGATCGTGCATGCATCCTCTTCAGAGTTTCTCTCCTACATTTAGTATCTGTTGATGATTTTTGCCCGGGCCAGCCTTTACTGTGATGGTTGCAAAATGACGATTTCCAAACTCCAGGATCCACTCCACGTTGAAGCACCTTCCTTCTCTCCCATTTGTCTATTTATTATCAGTGTGGGTACCTGGATCCTTTGTCACCCCAACGGTTTATAATTTGTCATTGTCTGAATTCTTTTTATGCTTATATTGTCCTATATTTGGCCAGTGGAAGCCCCTTCTACCTGACTCCCATGTTTCTGACATGCCCTCATCGTTTTTGAGAACTGCCTTAGTTTCTGGCTCATCTCGTACCTTCTCCGAGGAACCCTGGTTCCTTTAGTGGGGGATGGTTTTAAAGACCATATCTGGGTGCTGGGTGTGCTCGAGTTACAGGGTGTCTGTTTTAGGCCCCTCAGTGGACAGAGTAAAGTGCATGTCTGTACACGTCCGCATTTATACATACAGACCCATGTCTAATTTGGGAATCACGAGTTACCCTTCTGGCTTTCTCCCGGTCCATTTCCGTCTCCTCCTCTGGCTCCCGGCAGCACCAGCACATCCAGTCATTTGCCCAGCGCTGCCATGTATCTGAAGTAGCTTCAGAATCGCTCTGCTTTTTTTATTACTATAATTTATAAATTTATTTATTTATTTACTTATTTTTGGCTGCGTTGGGTCTTTGTTGCTGCGCGCAGGCCTTTCTCTAGTTGCGGCGAGCGGGGGCTACTCTTCATTGCAGTGTGCAGGCTTCTCATTGCAGTGTTCTCTTGTTGCAGAGCATGGGCTCTAGGCGCGCGGGCTTCAGTAGTTGTGGCTCGCAGGCTCTAGGGCGCAGGCTCAGTAGTTGTGGCACACGGGCTTAGTTGCTCTGCGGCATGTGGGATCTTCCTGGACCAGGGCTCGAACCCGTGCCCCCTGCATTGGCAGGTGGATTCTTAACCACTGCACCACCAGGGAAGTCCTGAGCTACCAGGGACCCTCGCTCTGCTTTTATCCTACTAAAAACAAACCTAACCCTAGCCCTAACCCCACCTCCCAACTGCAAGTGTCAGGTTCTCTGCCGTAAGTTACTTAGGTTTGGGGTTTTCTTCTACCCCATTTCCCTTCAGTGCTGTTGTGTTACTGGTTTGAAATACAGTTGGGTTCACTGGTTTCATCAGCTTTCCATTTCAGCTGCCCCTTCCCATCTTTGTTGATTTCGTTTCCTTTTTTAAGCATGTAGAACTCAAGCATGCTTCGATAATACCAAAACTAAGCAAGGTTATACTCAGAGCTGTCCCTTCCTTCCTTATCGCATCCACCTCATTCCCTGCCCCTTCTAAGTAACCAGTTCCTTGTTTTCCGTTTATTGTGTGTGTGTGTGTGTGTGTGTGTGTGTGTGTGTGTGTATGCAAGATGAGCAGACATGTTTCCTTATTTCTCTTTTCCTTAAACAGAAGGCAGCATGGTTAAATATGCACCTAACGCATTTTGTTGTTTTCACTTAACGTATCCTAGAAATCATTCTGTATCAGCTCATGGAGCTCTTCATTCTCTTTTACGTTTGCACAGCACGCCACATGTATCGGTACCATAGTTAATTCTCTTGTGGGTGGACATTTAGGTTGTTTCTAGTATTTTGCGATTATAAATAATGCAGTAATGAATAACCTTGTACCTACATCTTTTTGTATTGTCGGTGTGTCTTCAGGGTGAATTCCTAGAAGTGGGATCACTGGATCGACAGAGAAATAAAATACATATTAGGTATATACTAACATTTTTTATTAGCTTTATCAGATGTTGCCAGTTTCCATCCGTAGAGATACACCTTTTTGTGTTCCTACCAGCAATGTATGAAAGTGCCTGTTTCCTTGCAGCCTTGGCAACATAGTGTATTTTTATGTTTTTGCCATCTGATGGATTAGAGATGGTTATACAGTTGGGTTTTTTTGTTTTTGTTTTTTGTCTTTCTTGTGGAGTTGAATTTCATTTTTATATCTTTCTGTGTGAGCTATTTATTTCATGTCATTTACCCATTTTTCTGATTTGTAGCTTTTTCCCTTCAGTTGCTAAATATTTGCCCTTTATCTGTAATATATGTTGCAAATATTTTTTCCCAGTTTGCCATTTGCTTTTTGATTTTGCTTATTGTAGTCTTTTGCCATGTAGATTTTTTTAATGTATTAAATTTATCGGTCTTTTATTACATTGGGATTTTGAGTCATAGTTAGAAGTACTTTTTTTTTTTAAACCCCAGAGAAAAAGAAAACCCATGTTTTCTTCTAATAGTTTTATTTTTAATGTATGGATCTCTGATCCATTTGGAGTTTATTCTTGTATAAAGAATGGATCTTGGGCTTCCCTGGTGGCGCAGTGGTTGAGAGTCCGCCTGCCGATGCAGGGGACACGGGTTCGTGCCCCGGTCCGGGAAGATCCCACATGCTGCGGAGCGGCTGGGCCCGTGAGCCATGGCCGCTGAGCCTGCGCGTCCGGAGCCTGTGCTCCAGCAACGGGAGAGGCCACAACAGTGAGAGGCCCGCGTACCGCAAAAAAAAAAAAAAAAGAATGGATCTGATTTTATCTTTAACTAAAAGGCTCTTCAGCTGTCCCAGCATGAAACTTATTTGTGTCTGCCCGCTGATTTGAGATAACATCTTTATTATATACTCAGTTTCTGTATGAATTTGGTCTGTTTCTGGACACTCTATTCTGTTCCATTGTCGTCTTTCTCTCTGTGGTCTGGGACCACACTGCTTTAATCATGGAGGCTTGAAATCACGTACGGCCAAGTCCCCCCATCATACCTCTTTCTCTTCAGTGTTTTTCTAGCTATTCTTCCATGTTGGTTGTTCCATATCAACTTGTCTGGCTCCAAAAAACAGGACATTTTATTTATTTATTTTTAAATTTGATGGGCCCTTTAGTCTGTAGATTCAGGTCTTTTTTACTTCTGGAAAGTTCTCTTGGAGCATAGTTTCAAATGTTAGTTTTATTGTTTTGATTTCTTTAGGGACTCCTGTTATGTATATGTTGTGCCTTCTTTGCTTGTCTTCCATTTCAGTCTCCAGCTACTTTCTCTCTGACCCTTTTTAATTCTTTGTCTCATTTTTATTCTTCCAGACCTTTTCCTCCATTTCTTCAATGCCTTTCATTAGATTTTTATTTAAATTGATTCCCCTTTGGCATCTTATAATTTAGTCCTTATTTCTACTAAGATTTTGTCTTTTTCTTCTGTTTCTTTCCTGGGTTAAATCAACTCTCTTTTCACTTCTCCCCATGTTTGTCTAGTTCTGTTTGTAGGTTTTTTTTGTTTCCTTTTTGTTTTGCCACACTGCAGGGCATGTGGGATCTTAGTTCCCTGACCAGGGATTGAACCCACGCCCCCTGCAGTGGAAGCGCGGAGTCTTAACCACTGAACCACCAGGGAAGTCCCCTGTTCTTAGTTTTCATTTTTCTGACTCACTGAGGGATTATATTGTTTTGTGTTTCATATTCTTGGGTGTTTATTTAAGGAGATTTATTTCAGTTTGGAGTGCTAGAAGGGTTTTTTGCTTTGTTTATCTTTTGGGGTAAGAATTGTCATCATCTTTTGCTCACATTTCTTTGTGAGACTCGTCTGTTGTGTTGGGAGTAGTTGGTGCTCCCGTGTGTTTTCATTGAGATGTAGCATTCTGTCACGTGAGGACAGCCCACTGCTTTACCTGTCTCCTGCAGGTGGATGTTAGGTGGATCCCACTTTGTGGCTATTACAAGTTGTGCTGCTGGAAACATCCTTGTACTCTTCTTGGTGAATGTCTTCCTCTGCTTTTAAAGTTTCTGTTCCTTTTCATGCTTATGTGGCTTTTCCAGTCACATAAGCTTATTCCGCCTGGAAGGAGGGCCAGTTCCTTAAAGTCCACCCTGCCGTCCCCCCATCCCTGCCCGGTGTTGGCAAGTGCACAGAAGAACCGTCAGTAAGACCACGGGTTTAGTGGGACAGTTTACTTTCCTGCTGCTGTATAACTGGGCAGACTACTCCACTCTGGAGCTTCCCTGTTGTTGTCTGTAAAATACAGTTTTGGCGTACGTGGTGCTTTGTTGGTCTGTAGCTGTTCTACCCCAGTTGCTCAGGCGTCTCTTCTCAGTGGTAACGGCCACCTTGACTCGCTTCACACTCTGTCCCTCTACCTCTTTTTATATCTCCTCCTGTTTCTTTGTAGCACTTGCCCCGTGGATTGTACTCAGGGATGCCAAGACCATGTGCATATCTGTGCATTTGCATGTTCATTTCCTGACACCCCAGCTGGTGTGAGGCTTCGTGAAGGCAGGGCAGCGCCGTACTGTTGTAGGCCCGGGCTCAAGAGCAGCGCCTGGCACGAGGCTGGTGCTCTGGAAGCATTGGTTCGCAGGCTGGGTGGGTGGGTGGGAACAGTAACGGTGTCTCAGCGTGTTAATGGGGGATTAACTGCTGTGCAGGAATGAGCGCTGGAATTAACTGCTGCTGCCATGCCCGACTGCATCATCACGGGGATGTTTTCTTGGATTGTTACAGCTGTCATGACTGATGCTAGCGTTTCCCCCGATGATCCGCTACCAGTTAAGGGCTTTGACCTACCTAATGTGTTGCATGGAAATGGTTAACTTACGTATTTATTTTACTAACAGAGACATTAAACCTGACAATGTCCTTTTGGATGTGAATGGTCATATCCGCCTGGCTGACTTTGGATCGTGTTTGAAGATGAATGATGATGGAACTGTAGGTATTTTTGTTGGAGATTTTCCATTTGGTTTTGGGGTTTGCTTGCAATTAGAAGGGGCTTATTTACATTTTCAATTTGAGATACAATTAAGAAACCAAGTTTATTCATGTAAATTAAGACGAATGCACTTAGGAGACAGTTGAAATTTTCTATTAAGTTTAAAACATCTTTGTTTTTTATGTTTACAAAAATAATACGTATGCCTTCTAA
Source organism: Monodon monoceros (assembly GCF_005190385.1). NCBI lineage: Eukaryota > Metazoa > Chordata > Mammalia > Artiodactyla > Monodontidae > Monodon > Monodon monoceros. The sequence continues at coordinate 171,972,292 of NW_021703778.1, read as the reverse complement.
AAGGGGGGTTGTCAGGTTTCCTCAGATCCCTAGGGAGCTAAAAGTGTGCCAGCACAGCAGTGAAAGAGAGGCAGCCCTTGGGTCCTTGCTTAAAATGCCTGCCAGGTGGACAGACCTTAACTGGGTGATGGTGCATTCTCGTTTCCGTCTGGGGTGGGACTTCCTGTCAGCCAGGGGTGTTGCAGATGTAGAAATGGGGGCCTTGATACCCCTGTTCCAAGGGCCAACGGACACTCCCTGCACAGCAGGAGGACCTCCCCGGAGGGGCCGTCGCCAGGAGGCTGGGCTTGGGCCTCAGCTGGACCAGCACGCTGGCTGAGTGGCCTCAAGTGGGGCTGCTGCACCTCACTCAGCTGCTTCCAGCCAGCGGCTTCCAGTGCGTTAGGGAGTCGTCTGCGTTCTCCCTTGCGGCCCTTGTCACAGTTTCAGTGTGAGGTGTTTGGGAGACTTTTCTTCTTTAGAATCTACACATATCATAAAGTCTAATGCAACTACTTCTCCAGAGGAGAGCAGACCCCCGCCCCGCTTCTTACTGTGAGTTTTCAAGCAGCAGTAAAAGAACCTGTAAAACTGGCTGTCCCCGAAGCCAGTCTTGTAACGACGGGAGCAGTGGCCTTGGTCTGAGCCGGAGCGTTGGTCACCTTTCTTACCTGCATGGCACTCCCGTCCCGGTGGCACTCACCCTGCGATAGCTCCCGACAGCTGTTGCCCTGCTGCCCGGTCAGAGCTCCTGAGGACTCCCCGCTGAGTCATTCAGATGGCTCTGGGACTGGCACCCAGGGAGAGCCTGGTCTTTGTGCAGACGGGCCTTCTGGGTTGTTGTCTCCATGTCCTGCCTGACCCTCAGGCCTGTGGACTCCACGTGCTCTGAGGCCGGTCTGTGACCTCTCAGCCTGCGCAGCCCCCTTGCCTTCTCCGGGATGGTTGCCACCTCACCAGTTGTAGCTCTCCGTAGAGGTGTTGCTACGTTCAGGTCCATTCCCAGTGCCCCATGTAGGGAGTGTCCAGGCACCCAGCTGGTCCCTGGACCTACTTCCAGACGTTCCTGTTTGGGGGCCAGAGGGTAGGGTGTGGTGAGCAGCCTGGACTTCCCCTGGGAGCATGTTAGAAATGCAGCGTCTTAGAATCTCTGTCTCACAGGTATATGGTGTCCCTGCGTGAAGGTCTGAGAAGGGCTGGGCTGATGCACATGGTCCTTGGACCGCACTTTGAGCCGCAGGGGAGGACGTGTGTCTTCAGTGCCATGTGGAGGCTTGGTGGGCATTTGGGCGTTGAAAGACCCAGCGTGCAAGAGTCCCGTGCATTCCGGACACTGCCTCTGCTCAGTGCCGTGGCAACACTTATTTGCGTTGAGTTTTGAGTCCTTAGGTTTCAAATCATGACCAGGTGCAAGTCCTATTCCGTGACGGTCTCATCACCCGCTGTCCCTGTTTCAGAGAAGATAATTAGGGGTTTGCAAGGAGAGCTGCCCTGGGCCCCCACCAACCGCCCTCTCCCCTAAGGTGCAGTCCTCTGTGGCCGTGGGCACCCCTGACTACATCTCCCCGGAGATCCTGCAGGCGATGGAGGACGGCATGGGCAAGTACGGCCCCGAGTGCGACTGGTGGTCTCTAGGTGTCTGCATGTACGAGATGCTTTACGGAGAAACACCGTTTTATGCAGAATCCCTTGTGGAGACCTATGGAAAGATCATGAACCATGAAGTAAGCTGTTGCATTTCCACACCCTGTTTGTTCTAGTCCCCGAGGCACAGGCCCCAAGGCAAGGAAGGCAGCCTGAGGGGGGGGGGGTCACTGGGGAAGAGGGACGGGGTGGAGTAGGCTGGGCAGCCAGACGGGAGTCTGCACAGGCTGCTGACACAGAAGGCTGGGTGGGAGGGGAGGTTCCAAGGATGCTCCTGTTTCCTGGCGGAGGGTGACGGGTTCATCAGGCCAGGATCGCTGCAGGAGAAGCAGGCTTCGGTAGGAAAACGCAGGTACCCGCGGTGCCGTGTGGGGTGGGAATTGCCAGAGAGGGTGGCCCACTGACCACTTTGACCTGTGCGTCTGGATCCACCGGATGCCAGCTCAGACTCTCAAACCTGTTTGCCCAGAAGTCAGTTGTCATGAACAGATCACACATCTCAACATAGTAGCGTTCTTGATCCTATTTCTTTTCCTCTTATTTTTCCCCTTTCCTTTTCCCACCTGTTCATTTCTCACTTCAACATTGCTTTCTTCTGTTTCCTTCGTTTTTCTGTTTATTATTTCTTCTTCCATCTAATGTTTTTGTCATCTGTATTTTTTCTTAACACTCCTTATCAAATGTCTTTCTAATGCCAGTTTCATCCTTTCTGCCTGTTTGCTTACAGCATTCTTTTTTTCCCCACCTGCTCAGTCATTCACACACCCCAGCAAGGTTCCCACTTGTCTGCCATCTGTCCTGCAGCCCTGTCTCCCTTTATTTGCTCAAATAGGGAGCAGATTAACACGAAAGTGGTAAAGGGTCTTCTGTTTAAATCAAAGCAAGCTATACTGTTTTTTAAAAAAACACTTTTCCCAAAGTAGAAATAATTTTTTATTTATAAATTAATATATACTTACTATAAAAACTTCAGACATGCAAAAGTGCATGCAGTAAATAGATGGTGGAAAACACCCCATATACTTCTCAGCGAGACCTGCTGTTTCCAAGCGCCTGCCGCCTGTGGGGCCTGGCCTAGTGGTCTCTTTGTTCTTTTATTCAGTCTCCACCGCAGCCCTGGACAGCAGGGGCGGCTCAGTGCTCAGGCCCACTGTGCCATGGTGGTATGTGGCCTTGTGGACTTAAGCTGGCGTGGGGGGTTGGCATTTAGATAAATGGCATCACATCGCATATGGCCGGGGTTTTGGTCATCTTTCTGCTCAGCCCGTGGAGGTGGACCTTACTCTCTGTGTATGTGTGCACCACATCTTGTTTTAACAAGTCCCTTTTTGATGAGCATTTAGGTACTTTTCAGTTTTCTGGGTCAGAATAGAATGGCATCATGAACATGTTATGTTTTCTCTTTGGGACCGTTTCTCTAGACCAAATTTTTGGAAGTGGAACTGCCACAGCTGTTGGCAAAATGCGTTCTGAAAGGCTGTGCCAGTTTCTCTCCCACCCACAGCCTGTTGTCAGCATTCTTTGCCACCTTGATAGGTGAAAATTTATCACTGTTTTAATTTATGTGCAATGTGGTAACAAGTCTGCCATGAGGAAAACCAGCAAGACTTATGATTTTTATGTTTGCCTTTCTGGAATTCGGCTTCATTAGCTTTGGTTGCACTTAGTTACCATGAAAAAAAAAGTGACTGTTGCTTTGGAGCTGTTGTTTCTACTCTGTTCCCTGTGATGTCTGTGCACCTTAGATTTTTCTGAGTGTTTTCATCACGTGTCCCCTGATTTGCCCCCTTCCCCCTCCAGGAGCGGTTTCAGTTCCCATCCCACGTCACAGACGTGTCCGAGGAGGCGAAAGACCTCATCCAGAGGCTGATCTGCAGCAGGGAGCGCCGGCTGGGACAGAACGGGGTGGAGGACTTCAAGAAGCACGCGTTTTTCCAAGGACTGAACTGGGAAAATATACGAAACCTGGAAGCCCCTTACATCCCGGATGTGAGCAGTCCTTCCGACACGTCCAACTTTGACGTGGATGACGATGTGCTGAGGAACGCTGTAAGTGCGGCGGCCGTCCCTGTGTCGCACCCCAGGGGGTCTGCAGCGCACAGGGTCGCTCGCCTTGGAGGTGGCGAATCTTAGAACTGTGCTGGGCTCCAGAAGTTTTGGCAGTTGTCTCAAGAAAATGTACCTTTTATCCCAGCCTACGGCTTGGTCCTTAACATCCCGTTTTTAAAATGATGGGTTACTCAATTTGAGTAAAATGGAGTTATTAAATAGCTGTTTTGTTTTAGAATTCATCAGAATTACTTTTATCTTCATGGCTTTGTACCTTTGCGAAGCAGCGTCAGGTACGTTATCACATTAGAACGTCACTTCCGTTGTCACCACTGCCAGGAGCCCGCCTGCGGCCCCACAGGTAGTACGTGGGCCTCAGGGTTTCCGGTACTTCTCACTGACCCTGTGCGTGAGGACGTCCGGACTTCCTGCCATCACGTGTGTTCAGCGTGTGCGTGAATGTTTCCTTATGCCTCGGGAAGTCAGGAGTGACCGTGGTGATGGGCCGATTTTGAGTTGCTGATGTTTCAGGTCGTGGGTTTTTCAAGTTGGGATGTGGCCCTGGGACCCGTCTGGTGTCTGACCTTTTCTGTCAGGGCCTCTGATGCACTTGTCAGTATACCTTTGGCCCCCAGAGAGTTTTGCTCGTATGCTGTAAAACTATTTTGGCGTCATCAAACTCAGCCTTATTAGTCTATACGTGTGTCTTTGGGGATAGAGAAACTGAGGTTTCAACCAAGTAAAAGAAAAATCTTGATTATCCCCTGCAGACTTTTTCTTAGTAAAATAAGAGCTGACGTTTAGATGATGTGAGAAAAGCATTATCATTGTTGAAAGGATTTTTCCTGGACTTCAGAGAAACTGTTTCCACACTGCAATTCTCCAGATAAATAACTTTGCTTTTATTTTTAATAGAGAAGGACCCGCATATTGAAAAATAGAGTTGTAGTAAACCTGTCTAAAATAGTCCACCTTTGGGTTCCAAACCCTGCTTCTGCCTTGGCCTCTGTTTCAGGCCAAGAACCCAGAGCCCAAGCGCCTGCCCCGGGTCCCCCACTCCTCCCTGCCCAGGGTCACGGTGAGTGGGGATCTTGCCGCTTTAGAAGGTTCACAGTCAGCAGCCTGATCCAAGTTGGACCCGTGCCGTTATGATCATCAGAAGCAGTGGGTTTATCCCCTTAACTGCGCCACGCTTTGGCCCCTGCCAGGAGCGGGAAGTGGACCTGCCGGTACCCGGCCCCATGCAGGTGGCACCATGGAGGCAACATTCCAGAAGCGCCCTCCGTTCTCCCCGCTGCACTCTTGAGTTCATCCTGGGGTAATACTTTTTCTCCCTTGTTTGCCATTTGTTTGAACGTAATTTCGTTTATGTTGTGTGTGTTCTTGCGCAGGAAATATTACCTCCTGGTTCTCATACGGGCTTTTCTGGATTACATTTGCCATTCATCGGTTTTACATTCACCACGGAAAGGTATGTCAGCATTTATCGCTCAGCAGCAGAGCAGGAGCCTTCCCACCCGGGGGGGCGGGGGTGAGCAGACCGAGCGCTGAGAGGGCTGTGCTTACGGGAGCGCCGGATGGCTTTGTCCTTTAAAAGTGCACACCTGGTGCTGCACGTGATGCCATGTATAGCGGGGTCGGCAGACTTTCTCCATAAAGGGCCTGGTAGCACATACTTTAGGCTTTGAGATCTCTGCTGTATACTTTTCTTTTTAACAACCCATTAAAAACGTAAAAACCATTTTCAACTTATGGGAGGTACAAAAGCAGGCTCGAGAGGATTTGGCCCTCGGGCCATAGTTTGCTGGCGCCTGATCTCTGTAGGCCATCGGCACTGGCAGGATTTGTGCCGATGGGACATCAGTGGCTGCAGTTAGTGGCACGGTGTCCATTCACGCCCGGCTGAGCGCCATCTTCATCAGGGCTCCCACTCGCTTTTGCAGGGCTCTTAGCCACGGCCCTGTCGCTCCCATGGGTGGGGCTGCAGCACAGTCCCCGCCAGAGCTGAGAGCATGAGCCCCACATGTGGCTCCAGCCCTGGGAGCCCCGGCTGGTGTTTGTCTGCGTCGGCCTCTGTCTCGAATGGGCCTCTGGCAGACTTGCGTTGCCGGAGACGCTCTAACTTGCTTTTAAAAGGAAACTGGGCCAAGAAGAGAGGGGTTAGGAAGAAAGGCGGGTAAAATAAAACAAATGGAGCTGCCACGGTGCCTGAAGTGATACAGATTCCTTGCAGAAGAGGGTTACTTGTGCTCAAGCTTGTAGAAACTCTCTTTAGGTGTGGATGCCGGAGTTAAACAGCACGTAAGCCAAAGTTATGGCACATGCCTTCCAGCCAAGAAGGAGGCGTTCCAGGGTGTGCTGGGCGTATTGATCTATTAGCCCCTCTGCAGAGGCGCTAGACCTTCCCACTGCATTCAGTTCACTGGGTGCTTATCACACCTGTGGATCCCAGCCCCGTTCCCGCGACCGAGGCTCAGGTGTGTTGGGTTGGGTCCAGGGACCTCCTCCTGGAACGGACCCCGGACCCCGGCAGTGCCAGCCGGCACAGCACCCTCGGGCCACCTTTGAGAAACACCAGCCAGCCCCTCCTGTGAGTGTGTGTGTGCTTGCGTGTGCACGGTGGGTGCCTCGCTGCATGCATTGTAGGACTCAGAAACGTCCCTGACATCACTGTCACGTTAAATGCAAGAGGAACTAAGTAACCTGTCTCCGAGTTAAGCTCTGATGGAGAGAACCATCCTTGGCCTTAGTCTGTGCGTTGTGAGTCGGCTGGTCATTGGTGAGGAGCTTATCTGTGCTGGTGAGAGTGCTGGAATTGAAGGAACCTTACAGGGTGTTCAGTCTTCGGGGGAAGATGAGCCCCGGAGGGTCGAAGGAACCGTCTCCAGTCATTGTGGAGCCAGCGTGCCCTCGCCGACTCACTTTGCCGCAGGCCTCCAGGGTGAGCGTCCTGGGAAGCCTCTGCCTGAGCCCAGCCAGGCCCCACCAGCCCAGCTCCTCATGCAGAAGGCCTTCTCTTTTCAGTGTCTGGTTGAGTGGACGCGATGATTTAGAAGTTGTGCTCTGTAATAACACAGCATTGTAAATCAACAGTACTTCAACAAGAAAGAAAGAAATTAACGTCCCCTCCCCTGCAGAGGCAATGTCTCTGACCAGCTCTGAGGGCGTCCCTCTTCGCTGCCCGTTGTCACCCAGTCATTTGCAGGAAGGAAGACTCTTGTCTAATTTTGGCTCCATAAACAATAAAGTCTTTTCACAAGTGTTTTTGTTTGCCAATTTAAAAAGGCTTATCTTTTACCCCAGGAAGTTTTTAAATGCTAATGGAATCACTGTAAATTCTCAGTAGATCAGAAAACCCTGTTGCTTTATTTGCAGCTGTTTTTCTGACCGGGGCTCTCTGAAGAGCATAATGCAGTCCAGTACGTTAACCAAAGACGAGGGTGTGCAGCGGGATTTGGAGAACAGCCTGCAGGTTGAAGCCTATGAGAGGAGGATCCGGAGGCTGGAACAGGAGAGGCTGGAGCTGAGCAGGAAGCTGCAGGGTGAGTGGCAGCGGGGCCTCTGCAGTGGGGTCTGCTTGCCGCTGCCGTGGGCCTGCACTCATGTGTGTCTCTTCCCCAGAGTCCACCCAGACCGTCCAGTCCCTCCACGGCTCGGCCCGGGCCCTGGGCAGTTCAGCCCGGGATAAAGAGATCAAAAAGCTGAACGAAGAAATCGAACGTTTGAAGAACAAAATAGCAGGTAAGTGTTCTAAAGTCAAACTGCTTAGTCTCTATTCTTGGGCATTCGTCTCTGCCAAGAAAATTTTCAGAGTCCTTTTCATTGGATGGAAAAGCAGGAAAAAATAAAGTTAAACTTTAGGAAAGAGTTCTGGTGTTTTGCCAGCTTATTTAAAATCATTTCTCCAACTTGCTTAACTCTAATACTATAATGTTATAGTTACAGCTAGAATCAGTTCTTAATATTTTATGCATAAACTCTCAGAATATTTTGCATTTCTCTCTCTTAATTCTCCTCTTTGTCACTCTGAGACAGAATTGCCCTAACTTTCCTTTCTGAAGCTTCCCTCAGTGGCTGTACTCACTTTCCAGTGTTTTAGATGCTGGTTCTATTGTCACGAGAGTGTGTGTTTTGTGGTTCCTCGGTTATCAGAGCTTCCTGAAGACTCAAGTCACCTTTAAGTCTTAACCCTTTACCTGACACATGGGTTGCTGCTGCACTTGACTCTCATCTCAAATCAAACCCGAGTCAGTTGCCTTCTCTCTGTTTCCTATCTGGGACCCACTATCCCGATCCAGAAAAGGGCTTCCATTGAGTCCATTACTTACTAAAACCCTCCTGCACCACTCGGCTGCACTGTGCTGGCACACACAGGGAGCAAGGGCGAGACAGAGAGGCGCATGCCGCCCTGGGGCTCACGGTCCCAGGGAAGGGTGCGTAGACAGAGGGGCAGAGCCAAGTCTGCTGGGTCTGCTCAGGTGTGCAGGCGGCCATGTGTGTGCCTGAGAGAGAATGTCAAAAAAGCCTCGAGGGCATTTGGGATTATTAAATAATTCCCTGTTCAGTAAGTCAGATCACAAAGAGCGTTGGGATTATTAAATAATTCCCCGTCAGTAGGTCAGATCACAAAGTTTTGCATGTAAGGGAATATGCTTTCTTTTCTCTTTTGCTCAGATTCAAATAGGCTCGAGCGACAGCTTGAGGACACGGTGACTCTTCGCCAGGAGCACGAGGATTCCACGCATCGACTGAAAGGCCTGGAGAAGCAGTACCGCCTGGTGCGGCAGGAAAAGGAGGATTTCCACAAGGTAGTCAAGAGGCCTCGTTTGTGTGAGAGAGGCTTACGTGATCTTGCAGAGTGTGAGGTTGAGTCCGTGCGTATGTTCGAGGATGTCCAGGCCCCTCGCCTGTGTGCAGATCCTGGCCCCTGCTGCCGAGGCTCACACGGAGCCAAACTGGCGCCCGGTTACCGTGGGGCCAATCGTGGTCGCGGGTGCTCTTCAGCGCCGTGGCTACACGGGCGCACTTTCCGGTCGTCGTCTTTAACCTCGGACACGGGCCTGCTGAGCGGGCGGTATCCCCGTGTGAGGGCTGAGGGTTTTTCCTGCGCTGACCCAGCTGGCTTAGGGCGCGTGTCTTCACCCCAGCCAGAGCCCCTGTCCTTCCTGCCCGGCCTGCAGCTCTGGCAAGGCTTTGCGAAAGAGGCCATAGCTCCTTCATGACATTGATTTTCAGTGAGACACGTCCAGCTGTGTTCAGACAGCAGTATGTTCACACCGGTGAGGACCGTGTTTCCTAAGGTACACTCGGTTGTTGACCCTGTGGTTGGGGTCTGTTTTCTGAATCGAGCAGGATTTCCGTTCCCCGTGGTATCGTACCACCTGCAGGGCTTCGTCTCAGAGGCGCAGGTGGGCTGGAGAAACTTGCAGCGGGCGGGTCCACAGGGGCCTCTCCTCCCTGTGGCGGGAGCTGCCCTGCCAGCCTGCTCAGATCCTGCTGCTTCCAGCCGCAGGCCAGCAGGTGCCACGGTGACCAAGCAGCCCAGTTGTCAAGGGATCGGCTGCAGGGAGCAGATTGTTTTTATACGGTTCTTTACTTTGATTGAAATCTTAAGCACTTTTGTATATAATGTGCTCTTTTCTGATCTGCTGGGTTTAAGTAAGCAGATTGGCGACCAGATTCGTGCTTCAGCTACTTTGGTGATTGCGTGGATGACACAGGGGAGAGGTCGAAATTCCTGGGCCAGACTTGCCTCTGTGAGCAAGCTGCTCACATCATAGGAGGGTCTCACTGGTCTCAGGTGGGCTTCTTCAGGCTGCGCTGGGACAAACAAAGGGCTTTTTCCAGGAAGGTCAGTTCTCGGGGCTGTGGCTACAGCCTGTAACCAGATCTGCTGTCACTTTAACCCCTTAATACAGTGGAAGACAGCGCTTCTCGCCTTCCAGTCCAGTCCTTGTTAGGCAAACGTAAACCATCTGTAATTTAACTCTTTTGTGTTCAGCAATTGATGGAGGCTTCCGAGCGGTTGAAGTCCCAGGCCCGGGAACTGAAAGACGCCCACCAGCAGCGGAAGCTGGCCCTGCAGGAGTTCTCAGAGCTCAACGAGCGCATGGCCGAGCTCCGGTCCCAGAAGCAGAAGGTGTCCCGGCAGCTGCGGGACCGGGAGGAGGAGGTGGAGGCGGCCGTGCAGAAGATGGATGCGCTGAGGCAGGAGGCCCGCAGGGCCGACAAGAGCAGGAAGGAGGTAGCTTCTCGGGGCTTCAGGGGACGCTGGTGGGGCGCCTGGGTGATCCCAGTAAAACAGCTTTGGGGGCTCAGGCTGCGTCACGTAAATCACTTGAAGGTACAGTGGATCCTAAACTTCACGTGAGGCCAAGTAGCCGCTTTGCTAAGCGTCTGTTTTGTAGCTCTCCGTCCTTGTTCCCTATTTGGGAAGTTATTAAAAGAAGTTCCTGTAGTACTAAAATTTTAAAGCAGAATAGAGGGTATTCACGAACAAGAAATACCATAGAAACACGTCATGATGTGATGCACCATGGCTTCAGGAGACACGAAGGCTTCTAGGTGCGCAGGGCCGCTGCCCCAGAGCAGCGGCCCTGAGACTGGCTTCGGGATCCTTGACACTCAAAAATCACTGAGGGCCCCGAAGGGCTTTTGTTTGTGTGGTTATAGGTCTTAGTGTTCACCACGTTAGAAATTAAAACCGAAAAAATGTTCAGTATAACAACAGACTCATTACATGTTAACATAAATAACATTTTTATGAAAAGTGACCAGTTTTTTAAAATATAGTGAGAAGTGTGGCATTTTTAACATGCTTATGCCTTTCTTTAATGTCTGCCTTAATAGAAAACACCCGGGTTCTCATATCTGTTTCTCCATTGTCTGGAGTGATACGCTTTTTTGTATAATGTACGTGAAGAAAGCCCAGCTCCTAAGGTAGGGACTTAGAAGGGGAAGGGCCTTGCAGACCCTAAAAGGGCCTCAGGACCCCACTTTGAACTGCTGCCCGAGATGATTTCAAACGTTCTGCTACCAACAGGCAACATACGGCCCACAACCCTTCCTTTAACATTCTGTTGGGTTTACTCGGTAAACTGAGTGGGAGGGTAAACTGAGTGGGAGGCGCAGAGCATGTGCTCCTGTTCCTTTCATGTCCAGGGCTCTTTGTCCTTCGGCCTCAGAATGCCTATTTGTTTTCTTCTTAGACAGTTGATTTTGCAACCCCAGTACATTTGTAGCTCTAGCCAACTGTAACTCTTTGTAGTGAACCCCTAATTAAGCATGACCATTCCAGTTCTGGGTGAAATGATAACTGTGTCTGGGGTTTGCTTTAAAATGATTGGGGAGTAGCCATGCAGCTGAAGCAGGCCCAGGGTGCTACCTGTTGACGCCGGGTCATGGCACATGGGCTTCATTATACCACTCTATCTACTTTTGTGTATGTTTCAAGTCTTCCATTAAAAAAAAATGAATCTGGGACTTCCCTGGTGGCGCAGTGGTTAAGAATCCGCCCGCCAATGGAGGGGACACAGGTTCAAGCCCTGGCCTGGGAAGATCCCCCCACATGCCGCGGAGCAAATAAGCCCGTGCGCCACAACTACTGAGCCTGCGCTCTGGAGCCCGCGAGCCGCAACTGCTGAGCCCGCGAGCCGCAACTACTGAAGCCCGCACGCCTAGAGCCCGTGTTCCACAACAACAGAAGCCACCGCAATGAGAAGCCCACGCACTGCAACAAAGAGTAGCCCCTGCTCGCCACAACTAAAGAAAGCCCGCGGGCAGCAACGAAGACCCAACGCAGCCAAAAATAAATAAGTAAAATTAAAAAACAAACAAACAAACAAAAAAACCCCGAATCTATATCCTACAGTATTGGAGTATTTGTTTTCACAAACTGGTATCTTTTCTTGAAATATAGTTTCAAAGTATCAATTTAAATTAGAATTTAAACTTGTTTTATTACTAACCAGCCATTCCAGTTAAGTCCTGAAGTGTATTTCTCAGCCTTTACTTTGTGATCAAAATCTGATGAAGAGCGAAGAATTACAAGGTTTCGTTTGCTTAGAGTTCCTTCTGGGTAAAGGTCTAGCTGCCGCAGTGGAGCTGGTTTGTGTTGATAAAAAGCGCTGTTCTCCTTCCTTAGCTGGAAGCTCAGCTCGAGGACGCCGTGGCCGAGGCCTCCAAGGAGCGCAAGCTGCGTGAGCACAGCGAGAACTTCTCCAAGCAAATAGAAAGTGAGCTTGAAGCCCTCAAGGTAGTGCTCGGTGAGGTCTTTATTCTTACTGAGAGAGCAGACTCTTATCCTTAGCGGTTGCCAGGCGGGAGTCACCTTAAACGATGCGATTGTCGGGGCTCCAACAAGACCTGGCGTGGGGCGGGGGCGGCGGGGGGCCGGGAACGCGATGTAAAGCTTATGGGAGCTTCTCACCTTTAAAAACCGGGTTCCTTCGTTTCTTTCCTTGTGTAAATGTTTCCGGCAGTCTAGAGCCAGCCCTAGCAAACGGACGCCTCATGCTTTCTCTGTGTCTGGGGTTTCTAAATTCGATGGAGTCAGTTTCTATAAAAGCTTACAGCCCATGTCCTGCTGCTGACAGTGGAAGAGCCGGGCTGATGGCCTGGGGCCCTCGTCCAGGGCCAGAGGGCAGTGGGGTGGCTGGGGAGGGGCGGGGGAGGGCTGTAGTGGCTCCTCATGGGCTTGGCGAGACTTCAGACCCGGGACTCCACTTTCTGAGCCTGGGTTTCCTCATCTGTGAAATGCAGACGATGGGTCTTCTCTTGCCCTCACACCTGGCCCGTCCCCCCAGTACACATCCCCGAGGTGTCAGCTTCTCCCCGTCGTATTTGCTTCCACGGGCAACACCTTTTGCCCGGACTCGGCGGCCTGTGACTGCGTCTCCCTGTCCCTTTCTGTGCCCTTTGCAGTCTGCTCTCCACACAGCAGCTCGTTACAGCAAAGTCAAAGCTCGTCACGTTGCTAATGCCCTCTGATGGCTTCCCGCAGCGCTCGAATAACCCTGACCTCCTCCCTCGTGCCCCCCGATTCCTCCTGTTCTTCAGACACTTGCAACTTGTCCCCCCACTCCCCTCACTCAGTGCCTCTGCCCTGGCTGAGCCCCCGCCTCCCCCGTGATGAAGACCTTCCTAGCCTGATGGCTCACTTCCCACGTCACCACCCCGTGTGACCCTGTTAGCAGGAGGGTGCCTGGCACACGGTCAGCCCTCCAGAGAATATTGTTGCGTGAATGAACGGACAGCGTGAGGAGACCTTGAGAACCATTCGTGTCAGAGTGTGAGACGGGGCCTCTGGGTCTCAGGCAGATCTGGGCTCACCCCTCCCAGGGCAGACACACACACACACACACCCGCCCCCACCAAAGCCTGCCCTGCGGCTGTTAGAAGGGTCGGTGTCTGTCGGCAGGGCAGAGGAAGAAGCACTTGCAAGTGTCTGCCGTGGTCGGGGTGATGCCTGAGCCTCGAGGAGGGCGCAGAGATTTGTAATTTATTCCAACCTTTATCTTCAGATGAAGCAAGGAGGCCGTGGGCCAGGTGCCGCCTTAGAACATCAGCAGGAGATTTCCAAGATAAAATCTGAGCTTGAGAAGAAAGTCCTGTTTTATGAAGAGGAATTGGTGAGACGCGAGGCCTCCCACGTGCTGGAGGTGAAGAATGTGAAGAAAGAGGTGCACGACTCTGAAAGCCAGCAGCTGGCCCTGCAGAAGGAGGTCCTGGTGCTGAAGGACAAGTTAGAGAAGTCCAAACGTGAGCGGTGAGTCCTCACAGCCCCGCGGCGCGGAGGCCTCGGGCTGCGCCGGGCCCGGGGTGGAGCGTTGGCAAAGTCAGGAACCCCTAAAACCTCTCCCGCCTTCTCAGGCACAGTGAGATGGAGGAGGCCGTGGGCACAGTCAAAGACAAGTACGAACGAGAAAGGGCGATGCTGCTTGAGGAAAACAAGAAATTAACTGCAGAAAACGAAAAGGTGATTTAAAGGATCTGAACCGTCACTTTGTGGATGCCGTAATTTTTTCGTTCTTGAGTCTTAGAAGTTTGGTGTTTTAAGTATTTTAATTTTTAAGTGAAGTAATAATATGTTTGGTCTTTTAAGTGGGATGTTTTCATTTGGTTACAAGCTGCTAATTACCTGAAACCAGTAGCTCTAATCACCTCGATGTTAAGATTTGTATCGAAACGTGACTTAAGTTTGATATGATCAAAAAGTCCACATTGGAAACTTCGTTTGGGGAACCCTCATAACGATTAACGAAAACTTTCAAAATTCAAAAGGACTTGTAGTTGTCGTAATGCTCAGGATGCCCAGTAACGAGTTGTGTGTTACAATTGTTTAATTTCAGCTTTGTTCCTTTGTGGATAAACTCACAGCTCAGAACAGACAGCTGGAGGATGACCTGCAGGATCTGGCAGCCAAGAAGGAGTCGGTTGCCCACTGGGAAGCCCAGATCGCGGAAATCATTCAGTGGTACGTGCACGGCGAGCCCCGCGGTGCGGCCCAGCTGGCGCCCCCATCGTGGTTTCCCCAGCTGCCACCTCCTCCTTTACACCTCATGCTGCGTCTCTGAGGTCTAACCCTACAGATCTCGCCTGTTTCCCCCAAATCGGTACCGTCTGGGGGCAGCAGTTCTGTCCAGTGATCATGACATTGGACTGAAGGTGGAGAAACAGCACCACCAAGTCCCCGAGGGTGTGGGGTCGCGCCGGCCCCCACCCTGCATGTCCTGGCTGAAACGGAGGCAGAGCTTCTGGGAAGCACGGCTGCACGATGGCCCAGGAGCCCCAGAGAGCGAGCTGGGACTGGCCTCCCCTAACAGGGTGTGGGCTCGTCACGGGTGATGGGGGGTGACATGGCATTGGGCCACCGTGTCCTGAGGAGGGGTGGTGGGCGCCTCTGGCTCACGGGATGGCTGTTCCCCTCCAGGGTCAGCGACGAGAAGGATGCCCGGGGCTATCTTCAGGCCTTGGCTTCGAAGATGACGGAAGAACTCGAGGCGCTGAGGAGCTCCAGCCTGGGGTCAAGGACACTGGTAGGTCTGGGTCTGAAATGCGCACTTCTGTTGCTGGGGGATCATAGGTGGCTCCAAATGTGAACGTGCAGGTAATTCAGTGACGTGGGAGGCTTCTGTGTGGCTGGCATCTTGTCGGGCGTCAGGAGATCACAGATTACTTTGATACCATTCATTCATTTAGCAAATCACTGTTGAGTAGCAGGCTCTGTGGTGCAGTCTTAACTTAGCAGGATGGGATTCCGCCGTCGAGGAGGTTTGCTTTATTAGTGTGTAGGTCTGTCCGTCTGTCCAGCAGCCTGTGTGACTCTGAGCGCTGGGCTGGTGGTGCTGGTCCCCATGCAGCAGCTCGCGCCCCCTTCTCTCCTCCACCATTTACCCTTGTTAAAATACGCATGTGTGAGTTACTTTGTGAATAATTCACAAAGTCAGAGTAAAGGTGAAGAGGAACAAAACTTCATTAGGATTCTGGCTAGAATTAAACTTAGTGAACGCACAGTTTTATTCCATGTTTTCCTGGTTTGAAGGTATATTTACCAAGGTGGGGGGGCCAGTACTTTCGGGTGGACTGAACTGCTGGCCCCCATCCCACAGGGCCTGGAGCACGTGCGTCTTGTAGACGCTGAACCTCAGGAGTCCGTCTCTGATAGGTTGCAGCTCATCCTTGACCTCTCACTCTTCTTGCGCTTCCGTCACCAAAACACAATACATTTTTAATTTTGTTTTTATTTATTTATTTTTGGCTGTGTTGGGTCTTCGTTGCTGCGTGCGGCCTTTCTCTAGTTGAGGTGAGCAGGGGCTGCTCTTGGTTGTGGTGTGCGGGCTTCTCTTGTTGTGGAGCATGGGCTCTAGGCATGCGGGCTTCAGTAGTTGTGGCTCTAGAGCGCAGGCTCAGTAGTTGTGGCGCACGGGCTTAGTTGCTCCACGGCACGTGGGATCTTCCCGGACCAGGGCTCGAACCTGTGTCCCCTGCATCGGCAGGTGGATTCTTAACCACTGTGCCACCAGGAATGTCCAGAACACAATACTTTTGAAAACATGGACAGCTCTTAATTTTATTGAAAGAAAAACTACCACTGTGTTCTTTGCTCCATGATTGGAAAACATTTTCATTTTTACATTTATAAACACCAATTAGAATGAGTAGTACATTTTTTTGTTTCTATTTTTCTTTTCTTCCAGTCATGTTTACAAGTACACTGGCATTTATAAACTGCATTAAATAAAGTTTGGGCACAAACCTTATAAAAGATGAAAGAACACGTCCTTTTAGCAAAATGGGATTGTTGAGATTTTTTTTTTTAAATTTATTTATTAATTTTTGTCTGCGTTGGGTCTTCGTTGCTATGCGCGGGCTTTCTCTAGTTGGGGCGAGCGGAGGCTACTCTTCATTGTGGTGTGGTGGCTTCTCTTGTGGCAGAGCACGGGCTCTAGGCACACAGGCTTCAGTAGTTTTGGCATGTGGGCTCCAGTAGTTGTGGCTCGCAGGCTCTAGAGCACAGACTCAGTAGTTGTGGCGCACGGGCTTAGTTGCTCCACGGCATGTGGGATCTTCCCGGACCAGGGATTGAACCCGTGTCCCCTGCGTTGGCAGGCGGATTCTTAACCGCTGCACCATCAGGGAAGCCCCCGTTGAGATTCTTGTTGCAAAATACAGTGTGGATAGTTCTTCGTGTTGAAGGACTTACTGGATGAGAATGTCCTTAGAAGTGTATTGTCCTTAGAAGTGTGTTGTCTGTTCACTTATCCATTCTTGAGAAAGTTCCCCTAGGATGTGGTCCCCTGAGCCTTCTCTCAGCTTATCGGTCCCGCTGTCACCACTAGATGGAGCCCTGCCCGCTCCTCCGTACCCTCTTCTGCTTGTGAGCCATCTCTCTCACTCCGTTTTCTCCTCTTTCTTGTTATGGAGGAAAAATGAAGAATTCTTAACTGTATTCAGTGAAAGCCTTAAAAAAAAGTCTGCAAGATAATCTCTTCAGACTTCTCTTATGCTCTTGAAAGTCGGTGAGATACGTTAGGCAGCTCAATAAGGAAATGGAAGAATGCTGTCCTCAAGCTGGTTTATTTCACTGTGGCTTCAACCTTCTAGGTCATTACATCATTCTTCCTTTCTGTTATTATTTTAGTCTTTTATCATAGGTAGGAATAATTGATGAGTAATGACATAGTTACTAAGATGATGAAATAGCAAAACGTTTCAAGACGTAGGAAAAATAAGATAACTGTGATCCTAGAATGTAACTTAAATTTGTAAAACAGTGTAGTGGAGCCATGTAGAAATTACACTACAGGATCAGTTTTATTCTTAAAGAAAAAAAAACACCGTAAATTTTATTCTTTAGAAGACCTCTAAGAAAAAAGTCACAAAACTAAAATTGGATCCCATGGACTTTAACATCTGAGAGTTGATACTTAAATATAATAAAAGCTTAAGATTAAAAGAAGATGAATTACTTATTTGTTAGCATTAATTTTGTTAAACAAGTAAATAGCTTAAGAATGTATTTTTAACATTTGAACTGATCTCTACAGGATCCCCTTTGGAAAGTCCGCCGTAGTCAGAAGCTGGACATGTCTGCACGCCTGGAACTGCAGTCAGCTCTAGAGGCGGAGATCCGGGCCAAACAGCTCGTCCAGGAGGAGCTGAGGAAGGTCAAGGACATGAATCTCTCCTTTGAAAGGTGCCTGCGGGGCCTTGGGCCACCCGGGGGCGGGCACTTAGTCGGTGTTCCGTTAGACCTAGGTGCAAGGGTATGTGTGAGCACTTCACCTCCTGGGGGCTGTGCTTATTAGTGTTTTAAGGAAAAAATGAGAGCATGAGAGTCTGCAGTTTTGAAGTGTATGAATAGGGGTACTTGTCGTGCCTGCCCTGCCGCTTTCCCAGGCACCTGGATTAAACACCCTCCCCCCCGCCCCCCCAACATCTTGACACTCTCTGAGCCAGCACAGAGATGACCTGGGCTCTGGGCACTTAAAGCTGTTTATTTTTTATTTTAGCAAACTAAAGGATTCCGAAGCCAAGAACAGAGAATTATTAGAAGAAATGGAAATTTTGAAGAAGAAGATGGAAGAAAAGTTTAGAGCAGATACTGGTAAATTAGAATCAACGCGTCTGAATTTTTTTTTTTTTAATTTATTTTTGGCTGCATTGGGTCTTCGTTGCTGTGCACAGGCTTTTCTCTAGCTGCTGAGAGTGGGGGCTACTCTTCATTGCAGTGCGTGGGCTTCTCATCCCGGTGGCGTCTCATTGTGGCAGAGCACAATGGGCTTCAGTAGTTGTGGCTTGCAGCACGTGGCCTTCAGTAGTTGTGGCTCACGGGCTCTAGAGCGCAGGCTCAGTAGTTGTGGCGCACGGGCTTAGTTGCTCCACAGCATGTGGGATCTTCCCGGACCAGGGCTCGAACCTGTGTTCCCTGCATTGGCAGGTGGATTCTTAACCACTGCACCACCCAGGGAAGCCCCTGAATGATCTAAATATAAATCTTTTTTAATGAAATGGTTTTATTTTACATTTCATTTCTTTTAGGTTTAATAGTTTTTAGTTACATAAAGAAAGCACTTAGCATAATTCCAAAGTCCAAATTCTGAAGTAGAGTTTGTTCAAAGATGCCTTCTCCAAAGGTAGCCACAGTTTTTGGTTTATTCTTCCTTTGTTTCACCTTGAAAATATAAAGCAAGTACCTGTACCTGTATAATTAGACAGTTGTGTCCCCCATGACTTCACAAAGGCCTGCCCTGCTCTGTTCCGTGCTCAGGCGAGGCCACAGCCCTCAGCTGGTCCCGGACCCTTCGCCCAGCACAGCGCAGCACCCTGCTGGGTGTTGGGCTGTTCTGGTCTCTTGCTATCACAGAGTGCTGTGGTGAGTAGCCGTGTGCATATAGCGTTTCCTATTTCTGTCCGTGCATTTTGGGGATAGGTTTCCAGAAGTGGGATTGCCAGTCAAAGGTTAAGCATGCATACACTTAGCCTCAACAGTGCTGGATTCTGCTCCCATGCTCGTGCATTTGTGTCTCCGCCACAGTGCAGGCGAGCGTTCCTGCCCCAGAGCCTCGCCTACAAAGTGTGATCTTACTCTGAATGGGTGAGAAGTAGCACCACATTTGCATTTTTTCTTACTATGAGCCAGACTGCACACCTTTCCATGTGTTTGAGGGCTGTTTGTATTTCTTATTCTGGTGACTTATGTATCTGTGTTTTCTGCCCATTTTTTATAATTCAGGTTGTGGCTTTTTCTTAATTTTTAGAAGCTTTCTATATATTGAGGACTAGAACCTTTTGTTTGACAGAAGTTGCAAATATTTTTCCTAGTTTGTCTTCGTTTATGATGGTTTTTTGCTATTGTTGTTTTTGTCTTGCCAAGCGTAAGGTATTTTTATTGTTGTTTTTTTAATTTTTGTGTGTCAAATTTATCAGTTTTTTCCCTTTTTTGAGTTACAGGGCAGTACCCCCATGTCCCCAGTTGCTCAAGTAATTCGCCCATGTCTTCTTTTGACGCTTGCATAGTCTCACTTTTAACATTTAGATTACTGACTTATCTGGAATTTACTATGACGTACAGTTTGAGGGGCGGACCCCGTTTTATCTTTCTCCTGTGGCTGGTTAGTTGTCCAGTACCAGTTATTAAAAAGTTCCCCTCGCTACTGATTTCAGATGTGGGTCTTACCATAGCTGAGATTTCATTACCGTGGGCGCGGGGGCTCTTCCTGGATTTTCTCCCCTGCTCATTGTCCATGGGCAATGCCCCCACCCGATTCTAATTAGAGACGCTTCAATGAATCTGCTTTAGCATCTGGTAGGTCTCCTCCCCCCACCCGCCCCCTCATTTTTAGAGATTTCCGGATAGTCTTCCTCGGTTACTCTCTCAGATTTATCATTAACTGACAGAATTGATATCTCGGTGACCCTGAGTCTTTGCATCTTAAGTTTTTACCTTGACTAGTCCCGTTTTGTTCTCACAGGACTCAAGCTTCCAGATTTTCAGGATTCCATTTTTGAGTACTTCAACACTGCACCTCTTGCGCACGATCTGACGTTTAGAGTAAGTAATTATGTTTTTACAGTGACAGGTGAATTGATGAAAAGTTAGAAATCAGTTACTGCGATTTGACTGCCTGCAGGGCCGCGAACCCACAGTACATTGGCCCCGGGCAGTTTAGCTCAGCTGTGCCGATCCTGCAATTGACCAGGGGCTAAACGTGTACAGTTGGAAGCAGTTAGGGTGTTCGAGGCGTTCACAGAGAGGCCCCTCAAGTTAGGTGGAGGGTAAGAGAGTGCTTGGCATCTTCCGGGAGGAAGTCCACACCGGCCTCTGCCTGTGTGCTGAATATTTCAGGCAGTTTTTAAACCACAGGTTCTCACGGTGAAGAATGAGCCGGTCGTGTTCCCGTTTCAGTACGGTACAGCCTTGCCGGGGCGGAGGTGGGTGGCTTGCAAGAATAGTCCGGCCCGGGCCCCTGTTGCGGTCCTGGTGCTGGAGTTCATCGCCTCTGCTCAGGGAGACCCGCCCCGCACAGGAGGAACCCAGAGCAGCCCCTCCAGCTTCGGGAGTGGCTGCTGGTCTGAGTGGATCCCGCTTCCCTCCTCTTCAGCTGCGCATTCTTCACATCAGTCTGTGGAGGCAGGACGGTCTCTGCAAAACTTCAGGGATGGGCCCTTCCCAGCAGCCCCGTAAAGCAAGCCGCAACGGGAAACTAGTGAAAGGAAATGTCATTAATGGGACTTGTGATGTGTTTGCCGTTGCTTTTGTTTTCTAACTTTTTATTAGAAAATTTTAAACCTGCAGGAAAGTTGAAAGAATAGTACAGTGAACATACGTATCTCTCACCTGGCATGTTGCCGCACTTGCTTTCTCTCCCTCTCTCTCTCCACATGCACATGGACCTTTTTCCCCTGAGCTATTTGAGTGTGGGTTGCAGGCATCATGACCCCTAATACACTCAGTACTCCAGCGTTTCTTTCCTGAATTGAAGACGTTCCCCTGCGTATCCACAGCGGCGTCACCACGCGGGGATGGTTTGCACTGATGCCGCAGCGCACAGCTGCCTTCCCTCCAGCTCAGGAGCCAGAGCTCGTGTCTCCTTGGTCTCCTCTAATCTGGAGCCGTGCCGCTGTCCCCCCACCCCCCACTTCGTGTTTTATAGCATTGATCTTGTAGTGTCCAGACCAGTTCTCTTGTAGAAGGCCTCCACTCTTCCTCTCGATTCGATGTGGGTTGAACATCTTGATGTGAACTCTGCTCGGGAGATGGTGTGTTCTCCCCGTGAGCGGAGGCCAGTTTGCTCAGCACCGGGGGCGCTAAGCTTCTTGACCCTTAGGTGGAGGTGGTGTCTGCCAGACCAGACCCCACCCCGGGAAGGGCCCTGGGAGCAATCAGCGGTCACCATGGGTTAGCGGACGACCGTGATCCTTGCCTAGATCAGTTGTTAGGAAATCCAGGCGGATCTGTATTGCCCCCACCATTCTGGGCACACACCTGTTTACATTCACCTGTCAAGAGGGCTTTTTTAATCAAATTTGTGATGCTGCCTTTTCCCTGAAGTCCTCACTTTTTAAGAGGCAAACATGCAACCGTTCACAACCCGCGGTACGTGCAGAACCTGCCGCTGCTCAGTCTGGTGCCTCCTCCTGGCCCTGCACGGCCAGACACCGTCGTCGGGGCAGATACAGACTCCCGAGAAGCAAAGACTGGGGTTGTTAACTGGGGGGGGGGGGGGGGGGGGGGGGGGGGGGGGGGGGGGGGGGG